>NC_092642.1:13615022-13659507 GCF_039555335.1 Amphiura filiformis | reverse complement strand
AGGTAAGTAAACACTAGTCTATCTTTATCGTAAACACTAACTTGTATCATTTCTGAATCAGTCATTTGTCTATTAGCCCATGTTCTCTGTTCTCTTTCAGATGGAATAATCAAATGTCTCCCATTTCTCTTGATTGCTATATACCTGGGCTTTATAAGTCCAATGAATACGTTTCTCCACTCGAAATAGGCTTAAAGCAACGAAAATCCATAACAAAGAGAAGGTATGTTTTATATTACTCTTATTACACCTAAAATATACAAGCAAATAATTTACTGAAGTCCAAAACATAATAAACGCCGTGATCATACGCCCGTGTAACTATTCAAAACCACTCTCCTGTGACGAGGCGAGATCGCGTATTAAGCCAGCATTTTATTGATTCTGCACGTGCGAAGAACGAACGGTCTACGCAGCGCGTATGCAACATTGCAAACTCTCTGATATAAATAAAACTACCTCATTAATAACAAATGTAATTCCTCCGGATTTGTCATCATTAAAGCGCAATTTAAATCTAAACAAGATCCAGTTAAACCATATTGATAAGAGCCCTACAACATATGTTCGATTTTCAGCCTGCCATATTAAAAAAAAATATTACAAAGTTTGCATTATATGCTTCAAATCTATAAGCAAAATGCATGAAGCTCTAACAGCCAAATTATTTTTATACCGTCAAAATGACATGGCAACCTATATTTTATTTTTAAAGCAACAAGCGGAAAAGAGGGCATGACAATAGAAAAATACCTCCTATCAATATAAGAACGTACAATTGATTGAAGCAGTGAAAATTTCAAACCAATCGGGGAACATAAGTCGACTAAATCGGCTTATTTTGATATACAATTGTACCCAGAGACCTAAAATAGGTACATTATCTTCCCCAAGTGTACAAGTGGCCTAGATTGATGAAATTCCAATTATTTTGTGCGTTTATCACAGTACCGCAAAACACGTGATGTATTTGAAAGACAATGACAGTTTATTAAATAGCGGATATTTGTTGAGAGACGTATGATTAAAATGATTAGATTTTTGTAATTAAAATCACGATATCAAATACATATGGTTCTAAATAGAGTCTATGTTCTGATATAACATTAATGCATAAGATGTAATACAATTCCATTTACACGTAAGTCGCTAGTGCCACATTCCGATTGGTTTGTATTTTACGAGGTACGTGTAAGCTGTCTTAACATCATAAATTGCATTAATTTCAATCATGTCTATTCATCTTTAATTTACATTGACATTTGTGGACAAGATGTAATGTGACTTTATTATATAAAACACACACGAGGGCCACCTTTGGGTTACTATTAGGTTTGTATCACTTAAATGCAAATAGAACAAATGCTAAATTGCATTTTACGGCCCAATAAACATCTAAAGGTTTATACAATACAACATGTACAAGGTGTTTTAAAACTGCTGTCTTTTAAACTTTAGGTCAAATTAATCAGACCAAGATAGTAACGAGCGGTAATAAATTACGATCAGCTCATCTTATTAATTCCAGTTGATTGGAGAGGTAATTCGTACTTCAACATTATTATTTCAGTGCTACCAATTTAAAGTGATAATTTTTTCACTTATTGTTTTTATAATCTTATAACAGGTGGCTTTATTGTTGCAATATCATCTTAGGTATAATTGCTCTAGTGCAAAGATAAATGGCAATTAATACCTTACATACTGTCATCTCGTTGAAAAGTACATAATAATACAATTATGAACACTAACGAGCACATCCTGTCTATTGTAAGACGATATTATTAGCAATCTCTTATTACTTTAATTGCGTCTTTGAACAGGTTGAATCCGAGAAAAAAAGAAGTCATAAAATTTGCAACTAAATGAGGCCGGAATAATTAAGAGGCCGCTTGCAATTTCAAACATTTTTTAAAATTATAACCTAATTGCTATATTTTCCATCGCGATAATCATGATAATGATGTTCGAAATGCTGTGTAATAATACTGGCAAGCTAAATGCTTTAGTATATCTGCTCTATGTTAATGCACTTTCAAACATTTTTTTAAATTATAACCTAATTGCTATATATTTTCCATCGCGATAATCATGATAATTGTGTTCGAAATGCTGTGTAATAATACTGGCAAGCTAATGATTTAGTTTCTCTGCTCTATGTTAATATCTATTGGTCTAAAGAAATAATCTTGACAACGAATGATTAGTTGTTTTTTTAAATCTCCTTCACCAGTGGAAGTTCAGCCGTATCGGAGACCAAGGTCTCTCGATATGGCCACTTTTGGATAACCCTACGTTAACTTCTATCAGTTGAACATCTTCTGCGATGTTATCTTATATAATATTTTATATATGCCCACGAATATATGTCCACGATTTTGGTATCTAAGGCCATACTGCAGACGCGATTGAACCACGCATGTAGACAGTGTACCGACAACGAGTATGACATATTGTCGGCAAAAATATTTGAAAAGTTCCATACAAGTATCGTAACTGCAAAGGCCAGAGCAAAATGCTAAGATAATTCATGGTTGACTTAAAACGAAAAATAAGTCAAAAAACATTTTGTGTCTTATGCAAAGTTATAATCTGTGTTCATGTCATAGTCCATTATGAAATCATTAAAATTATTTCAAAATGGATACAAATCAATGTATTTTGACATCATTGATATATAATGACATAAACACAAACTAACTTTGCATATTGACGATGCAAAATATATTTGTTTTAAGTCAACCATGAATGATCCTAGCTTAGCTTTGGGCCCAGGAATACTACAAATCTGAAAAATAAATAAATAAATAAAAATAACATTGGTGCGGTCTGACAAGAGGGCGGTCGAGGACAAACAAACAATTAAACTTAGAAGTCGCCTTATTCTTCAACGATATCGTTTGATATTAGCATGATTAGCAATGTACATTTCTCCAAACTGATAAGCAATACTTTCCATAAGCCATAATTAAATTGAAAGCAAACCTGTATGATCTTGCAGAACAGACCACCAATTCCAAATAAATATTTTTACCTCTAAAAATTTAATCTATTAGCCCAATGGCTATTGACAAATGCCTGCATGGCTCAACAGCACACTTAATATTGGGAGCTGGTGAATTCTCCTCTTTATCCCAGAAGCAAAGAACACGTTGTTTATATTACATTTGTATCGTATTTTTATACCAAATGTACCAGTACGGACCTTAAAAGTAAATATGACCTGCTTCGCAGCACACCAACTCCAATTTAATGGACATGCATTCCAGACAAACAACGGATGGACAAAGTGTGCGCTTGCCATGACCCACGATACCAATGCTAACGGCCTCCATGGCAAAAATGGAGGTCAGTGGTCTTCTAAAGCACCTGTTTACCGTAGGCTAGTCGGGGCGTGCTCCCTGTCTAAAACTAACAAGTCGAATATAGATTTTACAAGGGTAATACGTGTTGATAGGAGCTCAAGCGAGATGCGACAGGTCCTTGTCAGTGATATGTTCTCCAGGGTTTACCCTATCAAAGTAGACATACGTGTGCGTGATAAATACATCAAAACTTATTTTCCCGTCAGTGTTTCAAATGTGACATTCTTAAGGAGGCTTTCACGACTGCTTTGCCTATTTCTAATAGAATGTATTTTCATGTGTTCAAGTTTAAGGGATTTTTCAATTTAAAATGTAATAAACTGGTCGAGAAAAAAAAAGACAATATTAACTTGTTAGGTATGTTTGGCCGATTGTTGTTTTAAACTGATATAATATATCAGTGTTAAAATAAGAATTGGAAGTCTTCATATCATACGCTCACATCTAATGTGGGAGTCATTTTTAAAGTGTTATAGATGATGCCTGCTATTTATATATTTATTGCGCAATTCAACAATGTTCAACGTTGCATTGAAGATATGTGCATCGATGACCTTTCTTGGGTTATTTTATTAAGATGCAGATCTTTGCGGATTCGAGTGGTAAAGTCCATCATCCATCATCTGATCTTATTAGCCCTGTTAAACGGCCAAAATCATACAAAATTAGCATATTTTGGGTGTTAACGATATTATTTAGGCGCCCAGTTTCCTTCTTAGTTTGATAAGTTTACAAATAATGTGATATTCCTGTACATTCATTTGTTATACTTTGTTTTAGTAGTTATATAAAAGTACCAAATCAAGGTCACCGTAGTATTGAAGCTCGTTAAGATGCAGATCTTTGCGGATTCGAGTGGCAAGTCCTTATCCATCATCTGATCATTAGCCCCGTTAAACGGCAAAAATCATACAAAATAAACCTATTTTGGTTATTAACGATATATTTTAGCCGCTCAGTTTCCTTCTTAGTTTGATAAGTTTACAAATAATATGATATTCCTGTACATTCGTTTGTTATCCTTTGTTTTAGTAGTTATATAAAAATACCAAATGAAGGTCACCGCAGTATTGAAGCTCGTGTTTGAACGATTAATTTGTTAAAATAGTGCTTTATAATACGGTATTATGGAAATGTTTGTTTGTCATTACCCCTAGAAGAACGAAGGGGTGTACGAACCTCCCTATCCCAGCAAACACAAAACGTTTTCGACATCATTCGCAAAAGGTTATAAAAAGTTGTCAGAAAACGTTTAAATGTCGGGTTATATAAAGGGTATATTAAGAGTATAAAGCGTTTTCATAACCTTAAAAAACATTTTTTGATAATCTACTGCTCAGCAAACAAAAATGCTTTACAGAAAACGTTTAAATGTCGGGTTATATAAAGGGTATAAAAACGTTTTAATAACATTCCAAAAACATTCTTGAAAACTTGATACAAAACATTTTGGGGTTGAAAAAATATTTTGCGAAAAATGTTTGCCCAAAATATTTTCAATAACGTTTAAAAAACGCTTTCATGACCTTTATATAACCCGACATTTAAATGTTATTAAAAAAAAAAAAAAAAAACATTTTAAGAACATTTTTGTGTTTGCTGGGTTCAAATATTTTAACATAATGTTATTTAAGTATTGACACAATATTTGGCAAAAATGTTTGCAAAAATAGTTTACAATAACATTTTTTGAAAACATTTAAAAATATTGTTGTAGTGTGTTTTCATACAAAACGTTTTAAAACGTTATCATGACCTTTATATAACCCGACATTTTAATTTTATTAACACGTTTTAACATAAACCAAAAGCCAAAATATAACTTATTTAAAACGTTTTTAAAACGTTTTTGTGTTTGCTGGGATGTTTACCCCTATAGTTTTCTTTCAATCCGTTAAAACAAAATGCGAGTCTTTACGCACAAACGACTTCAGCAAATCGTAGATCCATCGTAGACACTCATTGTATTGATAAAATTGATATCCTAGCCCTTAAGGGGGGAGGGGGGGGGGGGGCGAACATCAAAGATGCCCACGGGAAGGGGGTGTGAGGCCCACTTAAAGTTTCTACAGTAAAGTCCATGATTTTCATTTCCCTCTTGTAAAATTATTTAAAGAGATATTGACTTGTTTTTTTTCCTTGTGTTTGTCAATTTAAAATTACCGATCCTTGCATATATTAATTTGTGTTTCGCATTGTCTTACGCCCTGCCAGGGTAAAGCATATAGGCCGCCTCCTTCTTCATTATTTAAAATTAAAATAGTCATTTCCTTTTATCTTTAGGAGAAAATTCGGTGTAATCGCGTGTTCGTAGAATTTTTAGCCGAACATCAATTTTGCCTATAATTTTGTACATACCCAGAATTTCCCGATTTTGCAAGGGAGCTCATATTATGACAAAAAGATAGAAAAGACCAATTGCAGTACATTTTGTATATTGAATTTAACGGTATATGACTTTTATAATAGACAATTGGGGGGGATAACATCCCAACCCTTTCGAAGTCCGTGTTACAAACTATTGCTCAGCAGTTTTAGGGTTAATAGTCCTTTTGCCGTTATAGATACATAAACATATTTTATGTAGATTTAAAAAACAATTAATTTACTTTACAATTACTAGGAGACATTTTTTGGTGAAAAACCTGCGATCGCTTGAAAAATCTATGCAAGATCTGTGTTGGATTACAGAATTTTCACGGATTTTAAACCGATCAAGGATTTTTGTTTCCTAATAAAGGAAGTACGTTTGTAGATACGAATACTCTGCCATAGTACAATACAATTTTAATGCAAATTCGTAAATAATGCAGACAAAACAATATGAAAATAGTTGCTTCCTGTTTCACACCTATGCATACAAAGTAATAACTAGCATTGATATTGTCAATATTATATGCAGCATTTTGTGTAAGTCAATTTTGTATAGCTTGCGGTATAGAATAATTTCATGAAAACCTGGACTGAGAATCCAATTTTGAAGTTAACGATTTTTCGTTTTTAACAAATACATTTTGACATTTTTCGCAAAGCCAATTGCTCTCCCATGTAGAGATACTGTATCTATTTTTGTTAACGTTCTAATAGATACATCTCTATATTTTTGCAGAATACCTGACAGAAAACTTGAGAATATTTACCTTCCAATTGCAATACGCTATCTACTATGTTATTTGCTTGTAGATACTCTGTATTTACTTAGGAACAGACAGGTTTAAGGTTATACGATATATTGTTGGAAAAGATGCAGCCGGAAAAAATGTAGTTCACAACATCTTGCGAATGGTAGTGAGCTTTAGCAAAAATCGCATTGCTCAATTTCTAGCGAGCGTGTAGAAAATTAAAATATCACAGATATACTTTTGTAGGTCCTGTGATTCTTGAGTTATGTTGTAAAGAGGGTTGAAACAACAACCCTTTTGTAAAACGTACATAGCTCATTAACAACAATAAATTAAGCAAGTTTTCAAAGTATATGATCTGTAGAATGAACTTTTGCAAAACACCAAAGTGTTATTTGTCAATAATATATTGATTCAGATAATGAAAATCGAATAATGGAAACATTGCAGTATCTGTTTTGTATTATTTATTTACACATAGTGGCTAGTGCCTTTTACGATAGATTTTACTTGATCCGGCAGATATTATCAAGATATCATCTGAATATAATCTGTGGATTCAAAATTCTGGTAGCAGTACTGTTGATTCGTTCAAAATGATAAAATCCCAAGATAAATCCCTATCATTCTGTGTACGTGTTTTAAAACGAGTATATCAGTGTTGTTGTTTTTAACGATCAAATATGAAACTAATATAATTTGAGTCTGCAAAAAGGTCTGAAAGGTCGCTTACATTGCTTAATTTATATTCTTAACTACATTTACTATGTTTAGCAAATACCCAGTTATTGGACACTCGATCAATGTATATCTCTTTTCTCTAAAACGATTTCATTTTGTGTATATTGTAAGTACCGAACGCAGTAAAGGCTTAATTTTAAAGAACAACAAAGACATATTATGTCACTTTAGCTACGACACTATATACATCTTCTTTGTATAATTATATCTGCCTTAACAATGTAAAGATGCATCTTATAGGAACAACCAACAGTGGAACGGTGTGCTCTAGGTTTGTATTTCAGTATACAATAGTATAATGATTTGTAGAGTTTTTAGCAAATTGTCTTAATTGTAGCCTTAATTGATGCACACAAAGCATTAGCACGATTTGGGTAAAGCTTAATCATGTTAATTATATTCAATACTGAACGTAATTTCCGACCAATCAGGTTCCCAAGAAGCAAAAAAGCGCTCTACTTTATTGGGCAGCAATCCATTGGATGTCGCTCAGCGACAGAGTATAAATGCAACGATAGAAACCAGGAGGAACACAGTTGTAGCTAGCAATTTTCTTGCGTGCTTCGGGTCGTATAATCTTGTCACAATGGACTTGTTGAAACACATTTAGCGGTTCATGAGTGTGCATACTATTAGGTGAATAAGCTTTTACCAAAGCATTAACTGGCGTATGATTAGGAAGCACAACTTACTGCACACGTTGTGATTTAAAGCTATTCAAAGATTCCTTAACGTAAGTGATTGTCTAGCTGAGACTCTACTATAATCCTTATGACTGAATTATTGGATGCATGTCTTCGAAGTCAAGGGTGAATATCCTTATATTGCACTCTCATTGACATTTAACTAAGCACACAACGTTACTTTTATAAAATGGATATTAAGTACTAAATACGTATCAGCACGCTTATTACCAAGTTGTAGGATATGTTCATTTTGTATTGTCGTCGCTAGAACGGGTAAAATAATATTACGCTAGAAGTAGAGCACATACAAATCAAAAATGCGTGATCATAATTAAGAACAACATTCCTCTAAATGCTTTTATGGTATGTATGACTCTCACGATTTTATTACATACATGCCTGTTATTATTACCTGTTTGACACCACTATATTGTTAATTTGGTCATATACGGCATACTGTTAAATTTGGTTAAATATACTGTTAGATATGGTTAAAATTAATTAACATTATTTTTAAAGAAATGTCAGAGAGTAGCGAAGTCATGATACATTTTTCAATACTATTGAGCTATATTAACCTTCATAACAGAATTTGCTACACTACTGAAAATATGTGTATGTATTGATGTTACAGGCCCCAGTAAGCATACATTATTTAACCATACATTTAGAAGTACTCGTTTTCAGTTCTCATAAATTGAAATTAAATATCAGTTGGTGTTATTCTTCTAGGATTGTAAGAGTTTTATAATGTTTGGGATTGATACCACGAATGGTTTGAAGAAAAACAAAAATACGACATCATGTTTTCTATAAGAGTTCAATGATGCTATGAACTAGATATATTATATCTCATTTGGTGTTGCTTAGATGAAGTGTGATTGATTCGTATTATTGAAATAATTGACAATGTTTGGAGTGAGTTCGCGTAAGCTCTCATTTCCATTTCCTTTCAAATGAGAGAACCAAGTTGCTGAAAAGCATGTTTCCTTTTCAGTTTTTCACATAATCGTGACTTTATTTAAAATCTATATTTATTTCAAACATATGCAAACAGCCGAATATTTAAATTCTTAGACATTGCGTACTCGTATATCATATACGGATGTTTGTTCTGAGGACCTACATATTATGGTAAAAATCCTCTTAGAGCACAAATATGATAAATTCTAAAAATTAATGGAAGGGAAGTTGATAAAAGTCAAGTTGTTCAATGATACGACAATGCTAGTTGCTGCTTCAGGAAAATATTGTCTACGGGATCAAAAGGATAACCAACAAATCTCACAAAAAGCAACCATCAATGAAAGTGCTTTTAAATGGATAACATGTGAGACAGAAACAACACAAATTTTTCAATTTTTCAATGTTGTGTGTGAAGGATGTTTTCATAAGCTGCCAGCGTCAATGACCGGCTTGAGACGCAAACATATTTACAAAATGTAACAGACAAAAGGATATCACATACCAGCCACTGACACAACCGTAAAGGCTCGTATTCCTACTTTTTATACACTTTTGTAACTAAAAATGAAGAATGCTATCGATTGTAAAACCAGCTGAAATGACTTTCGCTTTTTCTTATTAAAATGATAACCTTTGGTAAAGAAAACGAAAGAGTGAGAAAATGCATCATATACATTTTATATTCTATTAAAATAAGAAAAAAGAAGCAACATTGAGAGAAAGCTGATATTCAAATCCTCATTTTCTGGCAGAAGTTGGAAATCGACGAAGATGAACTTAAGACCAACTATTATAACGTCAATCAGAACGCATTTAGATTAAGCATTTAAAAGATCCACAACAAATTAAAAAAGTTTAAGCGGTACGCCATACCAGAGGATGATTTAAGCACTTCCCAGCAAAGATCAGCTGTGTGAGTGAACACGACAAACTGCCCGCCCACTGTTGCAAAATATGCAGATATATTTACAGTAAAACACCTTTAAGGTTGGTCGCGGTATCCTTCATGCATACATCACTTTAGATCTGAAATCGACCAAGAAATAATGACACACGGGCAATTCTAAACAACATCTTTTGCAAGAGTTCAATATTTGAGAAAGTGGCAGTTGAGTGATAACACAAGTGCATGATCCTTAAATCATCCTCTGAAACAGGCCTTGAATTAGAAACTGATGCAAGTATAAAACAGGTTTTCCTAGACAGGTTCACATCACATTTTGATTATATATGGATGGAAGTATGTCTTACTGTGGTTGATTTTAAATTTGGTATTCTATGATGAGAAATCAAGCTACTTCCTATAAGCACCAATTGCAGTAATTACCTGAGTTTGAATACTCGATTGACATTTTCATAGATTTATAATGAGAACATGATGAGAGAACATATTACGAGAAGAATGCATTACGTCTCTCACAAAATTACTGCTATTATCTTTTGTCCGTTTCTTAGATATTTTGAGAGAACATGAAAATTTCTACCGAAAAGAGGCTGGCACCATATAACATAAGGCATAAAAACAATTACACCCATGCGAAGTTTCTTTTGTGTTGCATAGATGGAGGAATTACAGATGGAGGAAAATCCTGTCCAAGCTCCCAAATTTGAAACATCTTTTTCCTTCGAGATAACTTGGAGGAACTGATAACCAGAAACAAACATGATTTCGGAATATATCTTTATTAGTGTATTTTAATTAAATCGGATACCGCTGTGAGACTCATGTTTAGACCGTTATTGGCAGGGTGATATCTAATCCAAGGGTTATGAAATAGAGACTTTACGAGATGTCAAGTACCTGATTGTTTCTTTAATTCTTTTAGAGATAAATACATGTGTCTTACAATTTCGTTTAGTCATTGTATGTGTTTAGACCAATACCAAACAAAAGACAACTTGAAGATTGATTGGAGGACAGGGGACGAATCCTTCCAATATTTTGTTAAGAATGGATGATCCGTAAAACCATTCCGAATGTTGACGTCTGTATGTGTGTGTCAGACCAATTTAGCTTTATATTTTGTCATTTTACCCTTAAAAGTGCCAATTTTTGATGCTCTTTGCGCGAATCCACGCGTTTCCACTTTAGATTCAATATGGCAAAGTTTTTCCCGCGGTTCTCGCGCATATGTACCATAAAAGTATTATGTTACCATGTCAAAAAGAAATAAACGCCACTGCATACACCAATGCTCTGATTGTTCCCACTGATATTGTAGAGAATCATAACAAATCATGTGGACATGACATGCTCAAAACATACTTGAAGCCCTAGCCATCTGATATATAGACTCACTGGAGAAATACTGTTTTTGTACCAACGTGCAGAAGAAAACTATGACCAAAATGCAAATCACGTATGATGGCATGGTGTTGTAGACGCTCTCAACGGTACATGAAAGTAAGATATTCAAATGGCATTAACAATGAAAGAAAACACAATCATATATCAAAAATCTCAAATGCCCGGTGGCTCAAGTTTGGACCTTTGTCGAACACTGATGATAGCAGTACAACGATGTTGTAACAAATCTCTGACATGTGACATATATGTGGATAGTATATTTTTATATTTCTTGCGTGAATAATTTTTAAGTATGGCACATTTATACAGCCACCTTAATTACAAAAGTTATTTCTATAATCGATCAAAAGACAAACGCTTGATACCAATTTTGAATTTAGCCTAAATCCGTATTAAAATATGGCACATCTCGCTTTTTTAGGTTATTTTATTAACTTTTGATAAATATTGTGGAATACTTTGGGGGCACATAACACCTTGTTGAAGTTATTTCACAAACATGTTCATTCATGCTCATGTTTGAGACCTTTTTCAAACGTAAGACGATCAATGTTTCTTTACTAAATGCGTCATTTTATGTAAA
This sequence comes from Amphiura filiformis, assembly GCF_039555335.1. NCBI lineage: Eukaryota > Metazoa > Echinodermata > Ophiuroidea > Amphilepidida > Amphiuridae > Amphiura > Amphiura filiformis. The sequence continues at coordinate 13,647,736 of NC_092642.1, read as the reverse complement.
CAAAAGGCATGTAATATAAATATGTGGATAGCTTTTATCGGAGATGACACAAATTAAATCCGGAAGGATAAATGCAAATTTGCTCATGGTGTTTACGCTCTCAACGGTACATGCCTAAGATACCATCTGATAGAAAACGATTCATTTATCAAGAATCTCAAGTGCCAGGTGGCTCAAGTTTGACCTTTGTGCTGAAGATAAGTACAGCGGTTGTAAGTTATCTGTTGTGACAATATTATGTGCGATATAAACAACGGAAGGATACAGCAGTTACTCAAACCTTTATGCGTAAACCATCTATATAGTTCTAGAGAACTTCCGATTCCGTGCCTGTGTATTATCAAGTTATTGGTTTTTGCGATATATTTAAGGGCACAACAGTTACTACGAAGGGTTTTGTAAAAATGCAAACCGTACGTTAACCCTATATAGTTCTACGAACTTCCGTCCTTGCCTTGTATTATCACATTGGTATTTTGCGTGTATTTAACCGTCGCCTACGAAGGGTTGATTCAGTGATTTCCACACACGTACCAGCCCAATAATTTTTTTTCATCCAGCAAAAACAGAATCAAAACAAGAAACGCTCGTGTTTACACTTAAAGGACATAAGCTAATCAGATATCCATCCTTTGCTCTCGATCATTTAAGTTTAACATTTTACCCCAGTACCTTGGGCATAAGACCATCAAAATAAAAATAGAGGGGTTTGGTGAGTTACCATCATATCGTTATGAATTCGGCAGAGTGACGAATCGAGAATTTTGAGTAAATTGAGTTTTGTATACTTATGATTATGTTTCAGGTTATCTTTTATTTCCACCAAAAATTAATGATAAATCTTACTCCCCGATGTTGATATTGAAATCTTGATTTGGACGAATCGCGCCTAAGTGCGATTAATGAATTCGGCAAAGAGACGAATCGTATACTTAACTGTACAAATCAGGTGGATCTATAGTATTGTATAGCTGGAAACCCCGAATTTTCTATATTAAATGTCCTATACTAATAAATTTGATACCAACGTATAGCTGTAGGTATCCTCTATCCAGTGATACCAAAATAAGTACAAAAATTCTCCACATGATATCGCTATGGCTTAATAATTTGAGTGCACCCCGTGAAAAGCCAAGCACAATGCACTGCAAATTGATCAGTACAAAGGCACAACGTGATCAATGTCCTGCATTCATGAATTTGGATAGAGCATTTTCTTCGTCTCGCTAATCGTTTTAGTCCGAAAACGGTTTTTTTAATTTATTTTGTTGTTTGTTTTTTATTTCGCTTTTTTTTTTATCAATTAGTGATAGGATTTTATACAAAGGATATTTGTTAATAAAACAAATAAGATCTACATCTTCGACTGCGTCTGTGAATGTAATTGTATTACTGGTGGTTTGTGCGCGTCTGCTATAGCAAGCATGACCTTATCCTGCAAGATATTTTGAACAGAAAAATCCTACGGTAAAATTATGGATAAAATATTTCTTCATTGCAGATAATATCATATCTTGAGAAGAAATATTTGACTATAATTCTTTTAAAGATAAAAACACAATCTTTACTTTCTTATATTGAGAATCTCGTTCACCCTGGATAACGCGCAATGACATATTTTCCCACAATATGGCCTCTATGTAAGATCTTGGTAAACCTGTTGACATGAAACAGTATTAATTTGTACATAACAGTATAACACAAAATCAAATATCTTTGCTATGCGACCAGGTAATGATTAATTAAACAATATTTTATTATCTCTTTCGGTGGACATTTATGTGACACAATTTATGTGAATAGAATATGTGACTGAATAAGATTAACCTTAGGGACAGATTTGCGATTCCATTAAATGAATGTGGTTATTGCATTAAAATATGTTTTTTTCATACGGATGACTTTTTTTTCTTCTGATTTAATTTAATTTAATTAACGCAGATATAGGTTAAGTTTACATTACTACTAAAGCGTCGGATTTGTGTCAAGTGAAATTTGATATTTTGAAATAAAAAGTGCCTTTCCGAAGACAGATGATCAACTATATCAAAACACAAGATTCCCATAGTCTGGTTTGTAAAAACATTATAATACATGAGACATGAATATGCATTTGTGTAAGGTCTTATGTAAGATTAAAAGTGATCATGTTTGAGGGTTTATATGGAAGTGAGATGATTTATACAGAAAGCAAAAATATGCATGTGTAGATGAAATGCATGCATTGAAGTAGGATATGATGAAAATGAAATAGCAACATTATCTATAATAACGATGCAAAGGTATATATGAAAGAATTTATTCTGGTTCCTTTATTTGTATTGGTATTTCTGGTTTTGTGCGCTCTGCTCTAAGTGTAGCATGTTCACACAAGTCATGTACACCTCAAACACTCTGCAGCACATTCAAATTACCTTTACGAGAAGTTCTGAAAAGCGCAATAAAGCATTCGTATTTATCTTCAAATAGAACAATTTCTATACACATATCTCTGTTTCATTTGTGAATGCTCTTGTTCAGTGTGATTATTACGATTCAGTTGGCAAAATAATTATATATATAAATAAATAACATTTATAAAGCGCTTTATAATGCAAACCGAGGCGCTTAACATGATTAAATTAACTAAATATACAATCTACATCAAATAAAAAACATTACAAGTAAACTACAAGATTAAAATGTACTAAAATATACCTTATGTCTACATCAGAACATCAAAAAATTAAAAGCAATAACAATAATATACAATTTATGAACAACTTGAAAACAGAAATACATGATAATTGCAGAAATGCCAGCAGCCCAAAAACACGAAATATCTAGTTAGTTAAACATAAGGTAAACATGTATGACTTAGGGTCTTTTTTGAAGGAGATCAAGTACTTTATTGTACGTAACTTGGATGGCAGCCACTTCAATACTTTTGGCGCTGCCACAGCGAATGCCCCACCACCATAGATCTTTGGCGGGCATAAAATGATATCTGTAGCCGATCTCATGGACCTCAGTGTCTTGCGCTCTTCAATAAGGTCTATTTACACTGAAGCTAATCCGTGTATTTCCTTGAAGTGATCAAAGCGATTTGGTAAACAATACGTTGTTGCACGGACAACCAATGGAGGTCAATAAAAACAGGTTTCATAACGCTTTTCTCACCTGGTAACAAATCGGGATGCGGAATTCTGTACTCTGTAATTTCGCATGTTCATATTCCTGAAGAATAATGGCAACATGAGTCTAGGCGTGAAGAAACAATTCCAGTAAATTACAAATGATACAGCCCGGGCGACACCTTTTGCGTGATCTTTCATGTCCAATAAACCGTCAAATATGGCATCAAGATTTTGTGCAACTCGCGAGTTCTCGATTTCAGAAATCGGCATTCTTCTACGATAATTGCCGAAGTCTTTTGTTTGTGGTAATTTTAAGAACAAGTAAAATAATGGTTCAACTATGCATTTAAAAATATCTATTAACCAATCATTGCAGCAGAACAAATGAAAGTGAGATAAGTTAAAAGGAATAATCAGAAACGAATAGGGCGATTACGTAATTGATGCATGCTTGAATATTATTTTTCCTTGTTCTTAAAATTACAAAAAAATGCCTTAAGCAATTATAGTAGCATGGAGACAATTTTATGACGATAGTGATTTTTGGGAAAGATGGTGTTTTCATAAATTTGTTACTAATGGGAATTCAACACCACTCTGTTCACGGTAGTCCACGTTGATGTCAGTAAGACGCGCGCGCTCCGGCTGCCCTTGGATGAAGTAGATAGTTGCGTGTCATCCGTAAAAGTCCTGGTATTGATATTATGTGCATCGATAGCATCTCCAAAAGGAACGTACAACAGTTTAAATAGGAGTAGACCATTTACAGATCCTTGAAGGACCCCCCCGGGCACCCCCACTTTTGGAGGTGACGCGTATGTAGGGCTGTTAAGAAGACCCCCCCTTTCAGCGTCGCTGTCACCCAAAGACCCCATATATATTTAGGAAACACATGTTCTGTCACCCGAAGACCCCCTGTCACCCAAAGACCCTTACAAGTTCAATTTGAACAGCAACTCTCATTACTGATTTTGCTACTTATTTTGGAGCAGGTGGAATATATGGTTGAACTCGGGACGTTCAAATTCAGTGTTTGTTTTGACCGTCTATACAGAAATGGATTGAGCCGTGACAGATGAAACGAAATATTATGTTTGTATTAATTAGCATTGGATTAGATCTTATACTTCCATTTTTTTTACAATATGTATATACATTGAGAATTAACATCACAACTTGTCAATTTAAATTTCTACTGAAATGTCACATTTTTCTTGATTGCTTTCAATCATTGCCATTTGATTTATAAGTCTAATGAATACGTTACTCATAACTTGGAATGGCCTGAAAGCATTATTTAGCATCCATAGCAAAGAGAAGGCATTTCAATATTACCCTTATTACACCTAAACAATTTACAATAATTGACTGAAGTCCAATCCTGCCAACAGGGAAGTCACCTGAAGCAAGTTGTGTTGATGTGTTATATTTTAACACCCAAGAGATAGGCATATTAAATAGCGACATAATATCAATAGTACTACCTCAATTACAAATGTAATTCCAGCAGATTTTCATCATTAAGCCGCAATTTAAATTAAAACAAGATACAATGAAAGCATGATTGTTTAGAGATTTGATACAGCTACACAGAAGTACCACAAAACGTGTTCATGTGTTGGTCTTCTATATTAAAATAGTATGATATTAATATTTGAAATCTGTGCATCAATTGCATATAAAACAAAATGCGTGTTGCTGTCGCGGTTGAAATATTTTCTTACATGTATGCAATACCCTTGCAAAAATGTGTGAAATCAAAGTGATAGCAGCCTATAGTTAGAGCAACAGCGGCAAAAGAGGGCATGACAATAGAAAGTACCTTCTATCCATTATAAGAACGTACAATTGATTGAAGCCATGAAAATTGCAAAGCAATCGGGAACACACGTCGACTAAATCGGCTTGTTTTGATATACAATTGTACTCCAGAGTCCTAAAATAGGTACATTATCTTTCCCCAAGAGTACAAGTGGCCTAGATTTCTCAAATTCTAATTATTTTGTGCGTTTATTACCTTACCGCAAAAACACATGGGCTTGTTACGGGAAAAACTATATTAGACAATGAGATATTGAAAAACAATGACAGCATATTAAATGGCAGATATATTGTGAAAGTTGTATGACTAAAGCGATTACTTTTTTGTAATTAAAATCACCCATCAAATAAATATGATTGTGTATAGTACGTTCTGATACAATATTAATGCTTACGACGTATTACAATTCCATTTAAGTCGTCAATATCACATGCCGACCGGTTTGTATTTTACGAGGTACGTGTCAGCTGTCTTCACATCATAAATTACAGTAGTTTCAATCATGTCTATAACGTCTTCCATTTACACTGACATTTATGGATAACATGTAATATGACTTTATTACATAAAACACACACGAGGGCCGTTGGGGGACTATTAGTTTTGCATCCTGAAATGCACATTTTTTGAGGAACCGACAATTTTAAAGAAGTAAAGGGGCGTCTTCCGTTTTTTTATATTCTGTATCTTATCTTACATTAAGGCCTGCCACAAAACAATGTGTTTCCAATGCGCCATATGATAGTTAGAGAATAAAGGTATTGTTTTAGCCGCTGGAGTGCATCTATCGTCTCATATAACACGGGCGACATCATATTTTAAGTAAAACAACGAGGCGAAGCCGAGTTGCTTTACGCCAAAAAATTAAAATAAAAAATAAAAAAAATATTGAAAAAGGACGACGAGGTCGGAAACAAGACTCAAATTCAAATATTTTCATTATATTGTATATCCGTGATAACTGTGTTTAAATGACGTGTAGTAATACAGTACTAGAAAACTTAAATGCCAGTTTATTTGCGCCTGCTAATATCTTTCGGTCTAATTCAGCTTAAAAAGCGCTCCCCCGAAACTATTTGCTTTAAAAAAGGATATGTACTTCTAACAACTGAACTTATTTAGAATAATTATTATTATTATTTGTAACATAATTAATCTATTCAAACGAAAGCAGACGCTTTCCAAAGTTCGAAAATGTAAAGTACTTTTAAAAATATTACTTGAACTGAAGGCCAATAGTACAGCATCGGTGATCCGATACGAAGGTCCGAGGTTCAAATAAGTGATGTTTAAACTTGCATTGTGTCCCCTTACTCTTCAGAGATGTCATTAACGCATTTAGTTGAACTCGATATTATACATATGTTTATCACAAGTAAAGCATTCAAAAGTCATAGAATTTACAATGAAGGCCCATTTATTAAACAATAATATTCTGATGTAAATCATGAAATCTGGAGGACCAATTACAAGCCAAATTAATAAAGATGCATTACATCATGGCTAATTTTGGTGGTCCAGTTTCATTGGCGCCCGTGTCAAACATTTTTAAAACAACAAAGTCATAAGCCCGACTGAGTACGGTGACTGAAAACATCATATGTGAAAATATCTATGAATATTCTCAATCATCCAGGTAGTTGAATAAAGTTAGATTAGGTTATAAATCTTTGCAACTGGACTTACTGTTTTTGTTGACAATCTGCGCTAGCCTCGTACAGTGGTACGGTACCGTCCCATTGGTTCCGTTACGTCGATGACCTTGTGAAGATCAAAAAGAGCGAACTTGAACCATTTTTTGATCACATTAACTCAGTGGACACAAATATCAAGTTCACCCAAGAGGGCACGGATGACAACAAGTTGCCTTTTTTGGACTGTTTGGTTAAAATTCAGGGTGACGGCACACTTTCAACATCAGTATACCGTAAAGCCACACATACGGACCAGTATCTACTGTTTGACTATCCCATCATCCGCTCATCCATAAACTCGGTGTGATTAAAACACTCTATCACCGTGCTGAAACCATCCCTTCGACGGAGGAAGCTAAATCGGTTGAACGTGAACACCTCAAGTCAGCCCTAGGTACCTGCGGATACAAAGATTGGACTTTTCAAAAAGCCTTGAAACCGCGGAAGGATCCATCTCCACCTACACAAGCTTCCACCACCTCGTCGAGCACTCGTAATTTTGGCATCACCATTCCGTACGTCTCAGATGTCTCCGAGAAATTAAAGAGGATTTTTAGACAACATCAGATCCCTGTCTCACTAAAACCGTGCAACACACTGAGACAGAAGTTAGTCCACCCTAAAGACAAGATTCCTTAGCGCAAACAGAGTAATATCGTGTATGCCATCAATTGCCAGGATACGGACTGTGATGACTATTATATAGGAGAGACTAAACAACCGCTCCATAAACGGATGTACCAACATCGTCGCCCCAGCTCAACAGGGTTAAACGATTCATCCGTTTATACGCACCTCAAAGCAGCCAAGCATACTTTTGAGGATAAAGACGTTATTGTGCTCGACAAAGAACATAGGTGGTTCGAAAGAGGGGTAAAGGAAGCAATATATGTCCGCAGGGAGGAACCAACTTTGAATCGCGGAGGGGACTACGCCACAACCTGTCTCACAGCTACGAACCAACGATCAGGAAAATTCCTGGGCGACGCCCGTGTGACGTCACTCCTACCACCGTGACGTCACAGGTCAATAACACAGAGCCAATTCACATCACTAGGCCTGATGAAGCGTCAGAGATATGACGTGATACTGTAGTCAACAAAAACAGTAAGTCCAGTTGCAAAGATTTATAACCTAATCTAACGTTATCATATGTGAAAGTTTATTAGTTTTAAATCGTCGCTGGGTTGGACGTAATTATGTGATTTCAAATTTCAAATTTCAAATGCAAAACCTCATACGTAAACGTGTGCCCAATGACATTTGCAATAATTTTGTCATTTTCTTGGAGGAACAAAAACTGTTTAAAATTTTGCGATGTACAAAACGTGTGTTGTAATAACACGCGATACACGAATTCCATTGGTCATTAAATATCCGTTTATCGTAGTCGGATCTGCACCCAAACCAAGTTGAAACTAGACATTGTGCTCACAGAGCACGGCCCTTAGCCAGTGATGTTGATCTTTTTATGACCTTTGACCGAGAGTTGTTCATGCGACATTTGTACCACCAGCCTATGGTTCATGGTGGTGACGACATTGTAGGGCTACTATGTAATTTACGGGAGCAGCAGCATTTTGAAAGTATTTGGGGGAAAGAAAGAAGAAGAATCGGACAGAAAGATAAGACCTAGCTTAGCTAGGTAAATGCACAGATGTCCTTGAAAGGCTCTGTAAAGATTGTTTACCTATCTTTACAAAACCTGGCAAGGACATACCTATTCTTACTATAATGTATACTTTAAAGTACACATAATGAGGAATGATCAGCAATTATTATTTTACATGGCTCATTGAACCACAATGGGCTTGTAAGGACTATATATCTTTCTGTATGGATGATATATTTTGTGCAAATCTATCATGGAGTAGACTGCTTTGCATTCCTTTTTAAACAATTCATACCATTCCATGCATTAAAACACACAACACATCCACATCCCCAGTAACTGTCCTGCCCAGAGAAAAAAGGATAGATAGCTGTTGGATCAGAACAGGATTGGTGGATTTTCTACGGTGGGATTAGAGGGATAATAAATTTAAATGTCTACTACAGTAGACTAATCATGGGGGGTCATTGCCCCCCAGTCAATTATAGTGAAAATTACGTTTTTGGTCATTGTCCGTAAGTGGAAGAACTTTGACCGCAAATGATCACGTGACATTTGTGGCACCACCCAATGGTCCTAGTGCTCAACTATGGTCAACATGGCAAAAAGCATATGGCTACGATGTCCGATTTAAGGTATTTGGTTACATGCCGGAAATGACCCCTAAATGACTTTTGACCCCAATTCTATGTACAACTTTTAGACACTAGCTATAGACGATGCATGTGTGCAAGTGATGACACGGTGCTATGTAGTATGGGGAAGAGGTAGCATTTTAAGTGAAAAACATGTTTTGGGCTATAATGACCTTGACATGACATTTGCGCCAGACATTTTCACGTGACATTTGTGGCACCCCCCAATGGTCATAATAACCAAATTTTGTCAAAATTGACAAATACATATGGCTACGATGGCTCATTATATGATTGGCAGAAGAAAGAAAGAAAGAATCAGAATCTAAGAAAAAGAGACCCTTAGCCAAATGCCATTTGGCTAAGGTAAATAGATTTTACAAGGGCAATACGTGTTGATACGAAGGAGCTCAAGCGGGATGTGACAGACCCTTGTCAGTGATATGTTCTCAAGTGTTTAACCTATCAAAGTAGACATACGTGTGTATGTGATAAATACATCAAAACTAATTTTTCCCGTCATTGTTTCATATGCGAGATGTTTTTCCTATTTCTTATTTCATGGGTTAAGTTCAAGAGATATGTTTTAATCTGCATTTGATCGAAAATAAACCAAAAATCAAAAATCGAAACAAATTTTTACAACCAGGCCAATAATCATTGCACAGCCCCTTTAAAGGGTATAAACGTTTAAACAACGTTCTAAAATATTTTAAAAAATAGATTACAGAGTTGACAAAAATGTTTCCCAAAACAAATTTTACAATAACATTTTGACAACATTTTAAACATGTTGCGGTGTTTTTTCATGTATATATATTGTATATCGTTGAAATGATTTTATACCAATAATAGGTGAAAGGAAGTATACTGTATTATTTATGTAGTATTGCAATATTACTATTTTAGAATAATCAGAAAAGATTTTGGCTCGCAATATAAAGTTAAACAAAATAATTTGTCAACTCTTTAATAACAATATGTTAAAATATTTTGCATCTACTTTTTCAAAAATATTTTTAGAACGTTATTAAAACATTTTATACCCTTTATATAACCCGACAATAAAAAGTTTTCTCTAAAACGTTTTATATATGCTCGGCAACTTAACTTGAAGGCTCTACGACGACTTTGAGAAATTAACCTTTCCAAGCTGAATATCGGCAGCCATCTTGGATTTAAAGGTCAAAAATATGTCAGCATGAATTCAGCATGATTAGAGCCTTTATTAGTGCATATGTGATGCGATCAAGCCAAATCAGTCGGAACTCGGAAATATTGATTTTGAGATATAGCCAGTCAAAGGAAATTTTTCCTTTTGTTTCCTCTTGTTTTGGAAACTCTTTAATTGCTCATATCTTCGGAACTGGTTGTTCAATTTCAATGGGGTTTTCTGCAAACTCCAGCTTTGTAAATGCTTTTTACTATTCTATAGGAAACTGAAAATTTGTTATTGCCGAGTTCCGACTGATTTTGCTTAATCGCATCACATATTATGAAGGCTATATCACAAAAAAATCGGCCATATTGGATTTGAAGGTTGGTCAATTCTTGAAACTGTGTCTTTTTACGGTAAACAGATTTGAGAAGGTGAGAAAATAGCAAGAAGATGCAAAAGTTGTAATTTATAATGGCGACCATTATAAGTATGGCGGCCATCTTGGAAAGAAATAATTTTGGCCTTTACTCTAGATTTGTACAGCACATCAAAAGTTAGAAAATTGCACAATACTTCTAATATTTTACACGCTTCTGCAGGACTACTCACTCTATTTTGAAAGCTACAGTTTAAGCGGAATTACATATTTTCCCCATTTGAAATCAATTGTAATGTAACACAATATCATTTTGACCTTGTTTACTTTACTTTAAAATAATAAAGTATTTATGAAGCAACCACGTATGAAGATACGTTTATTTGCAATGCAAGTTGCCATTAAAAATTGATCATGTATTAGAATTGCAAATAATGCAGACAAGAAGAATGAAAATATTTGTTTCCCGTTTCACACCTACGCATACAAAGTAATAACTAGCATTGATATTGTCAATATTAAATGCAATATTCGGTGGAAGTCAATTTTGTATAGCTCGAGGTATTAAATAATTTCAGGAAATCCTCGGCTGGGAATCCAAATTTAAAAAAACACCAAAAAACGATTTCAGTGTATATTGTAACATTTCCCTTCAAGTAAATAGGCAGTATCTACCTTTTGTTAAGTACTAATAAATACACCTATTTTGCTATCAGAATACCTGATGAAACCATTTAGAATATTTACATTCCAATTGAAATACGCTATGTTATTTGCAGATACTCTATATTGATTTTGGAGCAGACTGGGCCAAATGTCTCTTAGAAAACACTACAGTGTCTATTTTGCAATTCATGTACACATAATGCCTTGTACTTGAGACGGCAAATATTATTGAAATATCATCTGTAAACGCCATATTGTAACATTTGCTGGGGAAGACGCCCTCAATATTATTTTAAATTCTGGTTTTTACACGATTGTAATGTACTATCCTAAACAGAGATACGCTGCAAAAATCAAGACTTTAGGTGGTGTAGTTTGGTCAAAATCCGAGATATTTAGTCAACCATCTGAAACAGACGGTTATTATTACGATGGAAATTAGTCAAACACGTATCCCATGTTCATAACACAGTGCGTACACGGCGTGCGGCGGGCGTCATACAGACACACCAAAGGATCGTACCGACGTATTACGAGCGACGGAGTAATGCGCATTGGCGCTGGTAGTAAATTCCAATTTTACTTGCTTTATCTCAGTTCTTCTCGGCTCAGAATTAAAAGGGGGCTGATAGTATTAGTTAAACATTTTGTGGAAAAGAAATATTAATCTATTTGTTTTAATGTTACAATGTGGCTCTAACATGTACTGCGTGGCAACATTTCATACGTTTTAAAATGATCTCCAGAATCCCCAGATAAATCCCCTAGCAGTAAGAGATGAATACTAATGTTTTGTGACCACATCTGTAGAACAGAGGTTTGAAAGTGTTTTGGGCATGCCTGAATCGGGCCATTGAGAGATAACAGCGGAGGAGTATCGGGACTCCGCTATTAGTAAAATATCCTTCAAACACGTTTTTCTTCACCATTACGGATCAATCTGAGGGCTTATGATGAAACTGCTTTGTCACCAATAACACCTTGTGTCAAAGAAATCAGAAGACGGATGACATTTAATTTCTTGAAATTAAACAGAATTCTTGGCTATATCATCATCATAATACTTCAAACGCCAGATACCTGATATGCATTCGCATTAGAGATGACATCGTCCGCCCCTCCACTAGTGTCAGAAACCTGTGTGTTGTCTTTGGTGATGTTATGTGTCTGTTGCCGCAGACAACTTCATTGTCAAAGAACAGCACATGTCACTTTATACACAATATTATCGGATCCGTCGCTGTCATGATAATGAAACATGTAACCATGTCCAGTTGCGTAGCGACGAGGGGTGGGGGAGAGTGGGGGAAGGGGGAGGGGCACGTCAAATACTCGGAGTCTGAATCGGCCGTTACAGCTATTCAAAGATCCTCTAACAAAAGTGATTATCTAGATGGAACTCAACTATAATCCTTATCACTGAATTATTAGATGTTAGTCTTCCAGTCAAGGGACATTTTTTTTGCACCTTGACAGTTAACTAAGCACATCATGTTACCATAGACCTTTTTCAAAAAGTTTAATTTCCAAAGTTTGTTATGGATGACCCGTTTACAATTCCGGGTCATCGACGCTGACGTAAGTGCAACTACTACGTCTGAACACAAATCTGCGTGAATTTCATCAGATAATTAATTTCAGACACCGCTATGCGCCATTCGCTTTTGGTTAAATTCTTATAAAATAATGTTTAGAGAATATAGAAATCATTCAACATTTTGTCTACAGTTTCTTGTACATAGTCCCGGAATTTACGATTTTCTTCACGACTGAGAATGTGCATCGGTGTTGAAGGCTTCAGTAATCGTGCATTATTTATCTATGTATTTCGAAATACTCGCTTTCTGCTGTCACAAATTGTTATTGAATATCACTTGGTGTTACTCTTACAAGCTAGTAAGGATTTCTAAAATCAGATAATGGTTGGGCTTGATACTAAGGTTGGAAGAAAAACAAAAATCCGGTAACACGTTTTCTATAAGCGTTGATGCGTTTAGCTATAAGGCGAAAGATCTCAGTTGGTATTGCTATAGATAAAGTTTGATTGATACATATTATTGAAAAAAATGACAACATTTGGAGTGAGCTATCATTTCCACTTCCTCTCCAATGAGAGAAGATATAGTTTAAAAAAGTAAAAAGTAGCATATAATATCCAGCATATTATAGCTTATTCCCTTTTCCGTGCTTTCACAGTATTAACCTAACTATATGCACCTGCATGTAATGGTCTAATTGCAGTGGTAATGTGATCAAGTGCAATTTTGGCGAAATTAAGTTATTGACAAAATCATTGCAGTTACATGTAGGGAATTGTTATCTCAAGTTTTTGCGAACATGACCCCATCCCAATAAAGGTCACATGACGAGTCAACTGGAGTCAAAATTGCGAATTGGTTTGATTTCTTCAACATCAGCTTCAAATTGCTCGTTGGATCGTCAGGATTACAAAATGGGGGGGGTGTCATGTATACGCAATTATAACATCAAGGTCAACCAAAGATCAAACGAGGCCAAAAGTTTAGTAACATCCGATTTACAATAATTTATGATACATTAAAATGATACTCTAGATATTGGCGCTCCAAAAACGTATACTTTTAACTTTTTTACTTTTCATTATTGTCACTCCTCAGTGAAAAAAGGGAAAACTCATTTGTTTTATTCCGACCCATAGTTGTAGTGGAAGAAAGACTCAAATGCAAGCTATTAATTATTGATTATAGACATTTAAAGCGACAACGTATTAGTTTATAGCTTTGAGATAAGAATATTTAGTATATGAATACTCGTGCAAGATTTAGTCAAAAATAGCTAAATTTGTGATCTGATAAATAGTTTTTTGCAAAACTAGTATTTTAGCACTAATTTTACATTAATAATGTTATATTATATATGTATGATATTGTGAAAAAATATTACGTTTACAGAATAAGTGATAGAAAAAGATGTCAAAATGCATGCAAGTACAGATGTTTGTTCTATCGACCTATATATTATGCTCCCCAAAGTCCTCTTATAGCACGAAATATAAGACAATCAAGTTGTTCAATACTAAAGCAATGCAAGAAGTTGTCGCTTCTGGATATCTTGTCTACGGGATCAAAAAGGATCACCAACAAATGTCACAAAAAGCAACCATCAATGAAGCTGCTTTTTAATGGCTAACATGTAAGCTTCAAACAACACAATTTTTGCAATTTTTTAAAGTTGCGTGTGAAGGATGTTTTCATAGCTGCCAGCGTCTATGACCGGCTTGAGACGCAAACATATTTACAAAATGTAACAGACAAAAGAATATCACATACCAGCCACTGACACAACCGTAAAGGCTCGTATTCGTACTTTATATACGCTTTTGTAACTAAAAATGAAGAATGTTATCGATTATAAAACCAGCTGAAATGACTTTCGCTTTTTCTTATTAAAATGATAACCTTTGGTAAAGAAAACGAAAGAGTGAGAAAATGCATCATATACATTTCATATTCTATTAAAATAGGAAGAAAGAAGCAACATTGACAGAAAGCTGATATTCAAATCCTCATTTTCTGGCAGAAGTTGGAAATCGACGAAGATGAACTTAAGACCAATTTTTGTTAACTATTATAACGTCAATCGGAACGCATTTAGATTAAGTTTTGTATAGTTTAAAAGATCCATAAATTTGGCATTCTATGATGAGAAATCAAGCTAATACCTATAGCACCAATTGCAGTAATTACCTGCGTTTGAATACTTGATTGACATTTTCGTATATTTATAATAAGACCATGATGAGAGAGCATATCTTACGAGAAGGATGCATTTTAATTTTATGAGATCTCTCAAAAAATTACTGCTATTATTTTTTGTCCGTTTCTCAGATATTTTGAGAGAACATGAACATTTCTACCAAAAAGAGGCTGACACCATATAACATACGGCATAAAAACAATAACACCCATGCGAAGTTTCTTTTGTGTTGCATAGATGGAGGAACTACAGATGGAGGAAAATCCTGTCCAAGTTCCCAAATTTGAAACATCTTTTTCCTTCGAGATAACTTGGAGGAACTGATAACCAGAATCAAACAGGATTTCAGAATACGTATCTTTATTACTGAAACAGTGTATTTTAATTAAATCGGATACCGCTGTGAGACTCATGTTGAGACCATTATTGGCAGTGTGATATCTAATCCAACGGATAAGAAATAGAGACTTTACGGGATGTCAAGTACCTGATTGTTTCTTTGATTCTTTTAGAGATAAATACATGTGTCTTACAATTTCGTTTAGTCATTGTATATGTGTTTGGACCAATACCAAACAAAAGACAACTTGAAGATTGATTGGAAGATAGGGGACGAATCCTCCTAATATTTTGTTAAGAATAGATGGTCCATAAAACCATTCCGAATGTTGACGTCTGTATGTGTGTGTCAGACCAATTTAGCCTTACATTTGGTCATTTTGCCCTTAAAAGTGCCAATTGTTGATGCTCTTTGCGCGAATCTGATCCACGTTTCCACTTTAGATTTAATATGGCAAAGTTTTTTCCGCGGTTCTCGCGCATGTACCATAAACGTATTCTTTTACCATGTCAAAAAGAAATAAACGCCACTGCATACACCAATGCTCTGATTGTTCCCACTGATATTGGAGAGAATCATAACAAATCATGTGGACATGACATGCTCAAAACAGACTTGAAGCCCTAGCCATCTGATATATAGACTCACTGGGGAAATACTGAGTGCGCTTTTGTACCAACGTGCAGAAGAAAACTATTACCAAAATGCAAATCCGGTAGCATGGCATGGTGTTGTAGACGCCCTCAACGGTACATGAAAGTAAGATATTCAAATGGCATTAACATGAAAGAAAAAACAATCATTTATCAAAATATCTCAAGTGCCAGGTGGCTCAAGTTTGGACCTTTGTCGAAAACTGACGATAGCAGTACAGCGATGTTGTAACAAATCTGTGACATGTGACATATATATGGATAGTATCTTGACACAACGGAAGGGTACGGCACTTGTTATTACGCTTTATGCCCAAACCATCTGATAGCGATTCTCAAGAGAGACAAGGATTCTATGTGATGTGCTAAACAAGTGTAAAGTTGTCTTTTGAAAGTTTGTGGCGATATAAACAAGGGCACAACAGTTACTCAAACCGTACGTTAACCCATGGAAATTTCTACAGTCCATGGTTAACCATGGACTGTAGAAATAAATTATTTCTACAGTCCATGGGTTAACCCTATATAGTTATACGAACTTCCGTCCTTGCCTTGTATTATCGCGATTGGTATTTTGCTTGCATTTAACCGTCGTACTACATACGAAGGGTTTTTTAAAAACAAAAAAAAGACATAAGCTAATCGTATATCCATCCTTTGCTATTGATCATTTTAGTTTAACATTTTTACCCCAGTACCTTGGACAGACCATCAAAAAAATATAGAGGGGTTTGATGAGTCCCCATCATATGGTTCTACAGTAAATTCCATAATTTTCATTTTGCTCTTGTAAAATTATTCTAATAGATTATCAACTTTTACTTGGTTGATAGTCATTTCCTGTCATTTTTAGAAGAAAATCTAGTTGAAATGTCGTGTTCAAAGAAAATTGCCAGAATTTACCAGTTTTGGGAGATCTAGCTTACATTATGACATTGTAACAACATTATGGTTATTAGTGATAGGCTTTTATACAAAGGATATTGTTAATAAAACAAATAATCTTTTAAACATGTCACAGGTGTTGGCCCTGATCATTTGTTCGTATATCCGCCATTTTGGATTTTTGCCATATTATGCATTTTGAAACCAAAGACCAATTTTTTCTTCATTTTTTAAAGTCCCCAATTAATCTGTATGCAATTACCTATCATGTGAGACATGTTAATGGCTTGGCTTCGATTTAGTTTTCTTCTTCTGACAATTTTCACTTTACGGCCGCCATCTTGGATTTTGGGCTGAATTTGCATAAATTTTCAAGTTTTACCGGATTTTTAAGCCGAAGGCGAATTTTTTCTTCAAATTTTGAAGTCGCCAAGTAATCCTTGTACAATTATCGTTCATAGAGTACATGCAAATTGGTTGGCTTCGACTTAGTTATCTTTTTTTGAACTTTTTTGAACAAGTGATCAAGCGGTCTATGTACATCAACCCCTGTGATGTAATCGTATTACTGGTGGTTTGTGCGCGTCTGCTATAACAAGCATGACCTTATCCTGCAGGATATTTTGAACAGAAAAATCCTACGGTAAAATATGGATAAAATATTTCTTCATTGCAGATAATATCATATCTTGAGAAGAAATATTTGATTATAATTCTTGTAAAGATAAAAACATACTCGTTACTTTCTTCTATTGGGAATCTCGTTCACCCTGGATAATGCGCAATAACCTGTTGACATGAAAGAGTATTAATTTGTACATAACACAAAATCAAATAACTTTGCTATGCGATCAGGTAATGATTAATTAAACAATTACGAGACTGAAAAATTTAACATCACTTTCGGTGGACATTTGAAAGAAGACTGATCATTATGTGACACAATTTCTGTAAATAGAATATGTGACTGAATAAGATTAACCTAAGGGAAAGATTTGCGATTCCATTAAATGAATGTGGTTATTGCATTAAAATATGTTTTTTTCATACGGATGACTTTTTTGCTTCTGATTTAATTTAATTAAAGCAGATATAGGTTAAGTTTACATTACTACTAAAGCGTCGGATTTGTGTCAAGTGAAATTTGATATTTTGAAATAAAAAGTGCCTTTCCGAAGACAGATGATCAACTATATCAATACACAAGGTTCCCATAGTCTGGTTTGTAAAAACATTATAATACATGAGACATGAATATGCATTTGTGTAAGGTCTTATATAAGATTAAAGTGATCATGTTTGAGGGTTTGAGTGAGATGATTTATACAGAAAGCAAAAAATATGCATGTGTAGATGAAATGCATGAATTGAAGTAGGATATGATGAAAATGAAATAGCAACATTATCTATAATAACGATGCAAATGTATATATGAAAGAATTTATTCTGGTTCCTTTATTTGTATTGGTATTCCGGGTTTTGTGCACTCTGCTGTAAGTGTAGCATGTTCACACAAGTCCTGTACACCTCAAACACTCTGCAGCACATTCATATTACCTTTACGAGAAGTTCTGAAAAGCTTAATAAAGCATCTTCAAATAGAACAATTTCTATACACATATCTCTGTTTCATTTGTGAATGCTCTTGTTCAGTGTGATTATTACGATTTAGTTGGCAAAATAATAATACATATAAATAAAATATATTAAGCGCTTTATAATGCAAAACCGAGGCGCTTAACATGATTAAATTAACTAAATGTACAATCTACAATATAATAATTATTAAAAAACATAAGTAAACTACAAGATTAAAATGTACTAAAATATATCTACATCAGAACATCAAAAAAATTAAAAGCAATAACAATAATATACAATTTATGAACAACATGAAATATCTAGTTAGTTAAACATGAAGTAAACATGTGTGACTCCGGGTCTTTTTTGAAGTAGATCAAGTACTTTATTGTACGTAACTTGGATGGCAGCCACTTCAATACTTTTGGCGCTTCCACAGCGAATGCCCGACCACCATAGAATGGTGGGGATCTTTGGCGGGCATAACATGATTTCTGTAGCCGATTTCAGGGACCTCGGTGTCTTGCGCTCTTCAACAATGAAGTGGTGGATGGTCACAGTGGTGGATGGTCACATTTCATACATATTGAAGTGCCACCCCCGGGAGGGACTCCCTCGTCGAAACAGGTACTGTCATATGCATCACCATTTGGCATCTGTTTCATATCTGTATTAGTGCGTAATAGTAGTGGACTGATTCCGTGGGTTAAATAAAGACGTGATGGAAGCATATGGAGTATGACAGAGCAGGTGGAATGTATGGTTGAACCCGGGACCTTCAAATGCAGTGTTTGTTTTAACCGTCTATACAGAAATGGATTGAGACATGACAAATGAAATGAAATATTATGTTTGTACTTCAATTAGAATTGTATTAGATCTTATACTTCCAGTTATTTTACAATATGTATATACATTGAGAAATAAATATTAGCATGACCACTTGTCAATTTAAATTTCGACTGAAATCTCACATTTTTCTTGATTGCTTTCTATCATTGCCTGTGATTTATAAGTCTAATAAATACGTTACTCATAACTTGGAATGGCCTGAAAGCATTATTTAGCATCCATGGGAAAGAGAAGGCATTTCAATATTACCCTTATTACACCTAAACAATTTTCAATAATTGACTGAAGTCCAATCCTGCCAACAGGGAAGTCACCTGAAGCAAGTTGTGTTGATGTGTTGTATTTTAACACCCAAGAGATAGGCATATTAAATAGCGACATAATATCAATAGTACTACCTCAATTACAACAAATGTAATTCCAGCAGATTTTCATCATTAAGCCGCAATTTAAATTTGAACAAGATACAATGAAAGCATGATTGTTTAGAGATTTGATACAGGAGTACCACAAAACGTGTTCATGTGTTGGTCTTCTATATTAAAATAGTATGATATTAATATTTGAAGTCTATGCATCAATTGCATATTAAGCAAAATGCGTGTTGCTGTTGCGGTTGAAATATTTTCTTACATGTACTCAATACCCTTGCAAAAAAATGTGTGAAGTAAAAGTGATAGCAGCCTATAGTTAGAGCAACAGCGGCAAAGAGAGGGGCATGACAATAGTAAATACCTTCTATCCATTATAAGAACGTACAACTGATTGAAGCCATGAAAATGGCAAAGCAATCGGGAACAAACGTCGACTGAATCGGCTTTTTTTGATATACAATTGTACTCCAGAGACCTAAAATAGGTACATTATCTTTCCCCAAGTGTACAAGTGGCCTAGATTGATGAAATTCTAATTATTTTGTGCGTTTATTACCTTACCGCAAAAACACATGGGCTTGTTACGGGAAAAACTATATTAGACAATGAGATATTGAAAAACAATGACAGCATATTAAATGGCAGATATATTGTGAAAGTTGTATGATTAAACCGATTACTTTTTTGTAATTAAAATCACCCATCAAATAAATATGATTGTGTATATAGTAATACGTTCTGATACAATATTAATGCTTAAAACGTATTACAATTCCATTTAAGTCGTCAATATCACATGCCGACCGGTTTGTATTTTACGAGGTACGTGTCAGCTGTCTTCACATCATAAATTACAGTAATTTCAATCATGTCTATAACGTCTTCCATTTACACTGACATTTATGGATAACATGGAATATGACTTTATTACATAAAACACACACGAGGGCCGTTTGGGGGACTATTAGTGTTGCATCCCGTAAATGCATATTTTTTTGAGCAACCGACAATTTTAAAGAAGTAAAGGGGCGTCTTCCGTTTCTATATGTTCTGTATCTTATCTTACATCAAGGCCTGCCACAATGCCCCATATGATAGTACATAATACTCTCTGTTGTGATTGCAGCAATTCAGCATTGCTTGTTCACACTATATGATCGAAACATAACGAGAAAATATGAGCTTTCTTCTGATATCAAAATCTGATATCAACATTTTAGATTGATGTAGAAAATGAGGATGAGGCTGTCGATTGGTCACCTTGCTTTAAAAGGTATCTCAGACATGCATGTCGTAAAAGTGTAATAACTTTGTAATTATTCGCGCAAGACATGTAAAAACAACAGTTATGAAGAAAAATCACAAAATATTTGGCAATATTTGTTTGGTACATCATAACAAAAAAACACTCTTTTCAAAATATTTTATTTTGTTTTTATCTCAATCTGGAGGCTCCATTCCAAAAACAGTTTTTTAGTTTTTGATATTGGCCTTATTTTTTGAGATATTGACCATATAAGGCATCAAAATGAACTTTTTAAAATTCACAAACGCCTATTTGGACAAACTGATGCCTAAAATCGGAAATAGACCAAAATATTTTTTAAAAAATGGGAAAACCGTTTCTTAAGTCGATCATGCTTCTTACGATGATCATATTTGCTTACCTATAGATGCTGTATTTATTGAGTTATCGTGTACCTAAGTCGTCATTCTACCGAGAAAATGAACATTGAAATAATGGCCGTTGAAGTTTAAAGTGGTCACATTTTGTACTTTCATCGAATCTCACAGGAGAATGCGGCAGTTTTCGTTTTTCTACCTTACATTACATAAACATCGGGTAAATCCACGGAGAAGTTTGAGCGAAATCCATTCGTAACTTAATATTTAAATCGGGGGAATGAACTTGAAAAAACCCACATTTTATCAACTAAAACGGAGCTATTTGACCACTAGGTTTTTGTGAAATCAGTGCTTCCGTGATGTTTCCATAAGATGCGCCGCGCATGTGTAGCGTATTTATGCGTTAACAAATTGCGCGATATGCAATTTCAAACACGAGTGGAATAGTGAAATAAAATCCTTAAAATACTGCAGTTGGAGTTTACAAATCTGGATTTTCATTCCTTGTATATATTTATAAAAAACATAACAAAGTACAAACATATCAAGAAAACTCAATTTCGCGAAAGAAACAATGTCTAGAGTACACAGCCGCGTTAAGAACAAAGAAGCAGCACGAAGATACACGTAGCAACAATATTACTAGACACCTAGGTTTTTACAATACAAAAGGTGTAACATAGATTAATCATTATTTCCTTCTTTCTAACTAAGGTCAAAGGGACTTTGGGAGATCAAGGTCATGTCTTCCATAGAGTGTGTATGGATTTCAACTGGAATAGCCCAATTAGAACAAGGACGTATGAGCTACGATAAGTTCCAGTTGATTGGACAGATAACATTCCGTACATCACTTTATTATTTCAGTGCTGCCAGTTTAAAGTGATTTTTGGTAACAATTCTAGTACAATGATGCTATCCTATAGAAAGTGTAACCAAAACGAACCAACATATATTCGATAATTTGAAAGACATTATAAGCAATCTTAACTTCTTATTGTTTAAATTTACTTTTTGAGCACTTTTTAAGTCACAACATTTACAATGTCATGAGCAATGAGGTCGGAAACAAGACTCAATTTCAAATATTTTCATTATATTGTATATGCGTGATAACTGTGTTTAAATGACGTGTAGTAATACAGTACTAGACAACTTAAATGCCAGTTTATTTGCGCCTGCTAATATCTTTCGGTCTAATTCAGCTTAAATAGCGCTCTCCCGAAACTATTTGCTTAAAAAAAAAGGATATGTACTTCTGACAACTGAACTTATTTAGAATGATAATTATTATTATTTGTAACATAATTAATCTATTAAAACGACAGCAGACGCTTTCCAAAGTTCGAAAATGTAAAGTACTTTTAAAAATATTATTTGAACTGAAGGCCAATAGTAGAGCATCGGTAATCCGATCCGAAGGGCCGAGGTTCAAATAAGTGATTTTTAAACTTGCATTGTGTTCCCTTACTCTTCAGAGATGTCATTAACGCATTTAGTTGAACTCGATATTATACAGATGTAATCACAAGTAAAGCATTCAAAAGTTATTAAACAATAATATTCTGATTTGGGATATACGCGTTTACCGCCATAAATCGATTTCGGGTAATGGCACGTGCCCAAAGGATGTAAATAATGAAATCTGGACAACCAATTGGAAGCTAAATTAATAAAGATGCATTACATCATGGCTAATTTTGGTGGTCCAGTTTCTGGGATTTTTTTTCATTGGTGCCCGTGTCAAACATTTGAAAAACAATTGAAAGTCCGACCGGCTAACAGAGCGAGTATGGTGACTGAAAACATCAGATGTGAAAGTTTATTAGTTTTAAATCGTCGCTGGGTGGGACGTAATTATATGATTTCAAATTTCAAATGCAAAACCTCATACGTAAACGTGGGCCCAATGACATTTGCAATAATTTTGTAATTTTCTTGGAGGAACAAAAACTGTTTAAAATTTTGCGATGTACAAAACGTGTGCTGCAATAACCCGCGATACACGGACTGCATTGGTCATTATATAGTACCTGTTTATCGTAGTTGGGTTTGCAACCCAACCTAAAATTAGCAAGTTGAAAATAGATTTTACAAAGGCAATACGTGTTGATACGAAGGAGCTCAAGCGGGATGTGACAGACCCTTGTCAGTGGTATGTTCTCAAGTGTTTAACCTATCAAAGTAGACATACGTGTGCATGTGTGTGATAAATAATACATCAAAACTTATTTTTCCCGTCAGTGTTTCATTTGCGAGATGCTTTATAAAGGAGACATTGAGGCCTGATTTTCCTATTTCTTATTTCATGGGTTAAGTTCAGGGGATGTTTTAATCTGCATTTGGTCGAAAACAAACCAAAAATCTAAAAAACGAAACAATTTTTACAACCGAGCCAATAATCATTGCACAGCCCCTTTAAAGGGTATAAACGTTTAAACAACGTTCTAAAATATTTAAAAAAATAGATTAAAGAGTTGACAAAAATGTTTCCCAAAACGAATTTTACAATAACATTTTGACAACATTTTAAACATGTTACTGCGGTGTTTTTCATGTAAAATATATCTTTAAAATGATTTTATACCAATAATAGGTATTTGCAATATTACTATTTTAGAACAATCAGAAAAGATCAATATAACGTTAAACAAAATATTTTGTCAACTCTTTAATAACATTATGTTAAAATATTTTGCATCTACTTTTTCAAAAATATTTTAGAACGTTATTAAAACATTTTACACCCTTTATATAACCCGACAATAAAAAGTTTTCTCTAAAATGTTTTATATATGCTGGGCAACTCAACTTGAAGGCTCTACGACGACTTTGAGAAATGTACCTTTCCAAGCTGCATATCGGCAGCCACCTTGGATTTAAAGGTCAAAAATATGTCAAATCAATATTACTTGTAGTTCTACTGTTCAACAAATAATTCAGCATGACTAGAGCTTTTATTAGTGCATATTATGAAGGCTATATAAAAAAAATCGGCCATATTGGATTTGAAGGTTGGTCAATTCTTGAAACTGTGCCTTTTTACGGTAAACAGATTTGAGAAGGTGGGAAAATAGCAAGAAGATGCAAAAGTTGTAATTTATAATGGCGGCCATTATAAGTATGGTGGCCACCTTGGAAAGAAGTAATTTTGGCCCTTACTCTAGATTTGTACAGCACATCAAAAGTTAGAACATTGCACAATACTTCTAATATTTTACACGCTTCTGCAGGACTACTCACTTTATTTTGAAAGCTATAGTTTAAACGTAATTACATATTTCCCCATTTGAAATCAATTGTAATGTAACACAATATCATTTGACCTTGTTTACTTTACTTTAAAATAATAAAGTATTTATGAAGCAACCACGTATGGAGATACGTTTATTTGCAATGCAAGTTGCCATTAAAAATTGATCATGTATTAGAATTGCAAATAATGCAGACAAGAAGAATGAAAATATTTGTTTCCTGTTCCACACCTACGCATACAAAGTAATAACTAGCAGTGATATTGCCAATATTAAATGCAACATTCGGTGGAAGTCAATTTTGTATAGCTCGAGGTATTAAATAATTTCAGGAAATCCTTGGCTGGGAATCCAATTTAAAAAAAACCCAGAAAACGATTTCAGTGTATATTGTAACATTTCCTTCAAGTAAATAGGCAGTATCTTCCCTTTGTTAAGTACTAATAAATACACTTTTTTTGCTATCAGAATACCTGATGAAACCATTTAGAATATTTACATTCCAATTGAAATACGCATGTTATTTGCTGATACTCTATATTGATTTTGGAGCAGACTGGGTCAAATGTCTCTTAGAAAACACTACAGTGTCTATTTTGCAATTCATGTACACATAATGCCTTGTACTTGAGACGGCAACTATTATTGAAATATCATCTGTAAACGCCATATTGTAACATTTGCTGGGGAGGACGCCCTCAATATTATTTTAAATTCTGGTTTTTGCACGATTGTAATGTAGTAAACAAAGATACGCTGCAAAAATCAAGACTTAAGTTGCTGTAGTTTTGTCAAAATCCGAGATTTTGAGTAAACCGTCTGAAACAGACGGTTATTATTACGATGGAAATATTAGTCAAACACGTATCCTATGTTCATAACACCCAGTTATGTACGCCATTATGGGTCAATCTGAGGGCTTATGATGAAACTGCTTTGTCACCCATAACATCTTGTGTCAAAGAAATCAGAACATGGATGACATTTAGTTTCTTGAAATAAAACAGAATTCTTGGTTATATCATCATCATACTTCAAACGCCAGAGGTCTCAAAACCTTCATGTTCACACAATAATTTGGAGGCTTTGTTTCAGTTTGCTCTTTTGTTTTGCCTTTCAGATGTTTTGTTTTCCATCTTCGCGCCGTGGTCTTTATGAAATGGCGCCCTATGTATGAATGAATGAATGGCATGCTTATAAAGCGTAATCCGTCAAATGAACCAATGTGTATGTAGGCATCCTAATATTGACCCAAACCAGGTTACCGGATGTTATATAATTTTAGCAGCCGGTTTGAATATTCAAGGCCAGGGCGACCATTTGGACTTTTCAGCTGTCCAGTTGAATTTGTCACGTCAGAAAACATGTACATAGACACAAAAATCATTGAAATTTGCTTATAATGAAACTGCTTTGTCACCAATAACATCTTGTGTCAAAGAAATCAGAACATGGATGACATTAATTTCTTGAAATTAAACATAATTCTTGGTTATATCATCATCATACTTCAAACGCCAGATACCTGATGCCTTCGCATTAGAGATGACATCGTCCACCCCTCCACTAGTGTCAGAAACCTGTGTGTTGTCTTTGGTGATGTTATGAGTCGCCGCATCTGACCATGTCCTTCGATCTCTTTAATGTGCTGTCACGTCTGAAGAACTGGAGTGCAAAATGTATTTTCTCTGCTTCTAAGTATGACTATGCTAGCCAGTATTTGCAAGAACTACACTGGCTCCATGTGAATCAGAGAATTTTATATAAAATCATGTTTTACTTGTTCAAATGTCTGCCTGGATATGGACCTAATTGTCTCGTTGAATCAATTTCATTGTACAACCACACCCGTCCCGGCTTGCGTTCTGCAACTGACACTACACGTTTCTCCGACCAAAACTCAACCCTAAAGGCCTGAAATCAGTTTTCGACAAGAGTTCTTCTCTCATCGTACCTGTACTTTGGAATTCATTTGAACTCCGTTCTGCTGTTTCTCTGCCAAGTTTCAAGAAAGGTCTTAAAACCTTCATGTTCCCACAATAATTTGGAGGCTTTGTTTCAGTTTGCTCTTTTTTTGTTTTGCCTTTCAGATGTTTTGTTTTCCATCTTCGCCATATATATATGTATGAATGAATGAATGGCATGCTTATAAAGCGTAATCCGTCAAATGAACCAATGTGTATGTATGCATCCTAATATTGACCCAAACCAGGTTACCGGATGTTATATATTTTTAGCAGCCGGTTTGAATTTTCAAGGTCATGGCGACCATTTTGACTTTTCAGCTGTCCAGTTGAATTTGTCACGTTAGAAAAATCATTGAAATTGGGTATTCTTAATCATAATTAGTAAGAATGCACGTAGCCAAAAGTCAGTTAACCTTTGTCATGTCCGTAACTTTTAAAAGAAGTGAGATAATTTAAAATTTGACTCCTGTTTGACCTTAATTGACCCCTACCAAATATGACTGACATTTTGAAGAGGGCACACCGAGCCAAATTTGCTCAGTACCCCTCTAAAGATTTGGTCAATGACCATTAGCTTTGATCTCATACATAGATGTTGTGTGTACGTAGCATGTTAGGTGTTTCTATACGAGTAGATCGGTGATATTGTTTAACGTCATCACACTGATAACTTAAACGACAAAATGAGATATTTGTTTTAGGGAACAAGCTAAAAAGTTATATAATGACAAGCAAGCGTTCTACTACACTGGCCAGCAATCGACCGCTTGCCGTCCACCTACTTATTGCAATTCATGAAATGCAAATATAAAATGAAGCAGAGAAACACTTTTCTTGTGTGATTGGGGTAGTTATAACTCGCCACAATGAACCTGAAGAAACACATTTTTAGCTGTTCATGAGTGTGCAAATTATTTGCAAAAATATGTTTAGGAAAACACACGTTGTGATTTAGGGCCACTGCAAACTATGACCCGTTTACAATTCCGGGTCATCGACGCTGACGTAAATGCAACTACTACGTCTGAACACAAATCTGCGTGAATTTCATAAGATAATTAATTTCAGACATCGATATGCGCCATTCGCTTTTGGTTAAATTCTTACAAAGAATATTTGGATAATATAGAAATCATTCAACATTTTGTCTACAGTTTCTTGTACATAGTCCCGAAATTTACGATTTGCTTCACGATTGAGAACGTGCATCGGTGTAGAAGGCTTTAGTAATCGTGCATTATTTATCTATGTATTTCGAAATACTCGCTTTCTGCTGTCACAAAATTGTTATTGAATATCACTTGGTGTTACTCTTACAAGCTAGTAAGGATTTCTAAAATCAGATAATGGTTGGGCTTGATAATAAGGTTTGAAGAAAAACAAAAATCCGGTAACACGTTTTCTATGAGCGTTGATGCGTTCATATATAAGACGAAAGATCTCAGTTGGTATTGCTATAGATAAAGTTTGATTGATACATATTATTGAAAAAATGACAACATTTGGAGTGAGCTATCATTTCCATTTCCTCTATAATGAGAGAAGATATAGTTTAAAAAAGTAAAAAGTAGCATATAGTATCCAGCATATTATAGCTTATTCCCTTTTCCGTGTATATGCACCTGCATATATGGTCTAATAGCAGTGGATAATGTGATCAAGTGCAATTTTGTCGAAATTAAGTTATTGACAAAATCATTGGAGTTACATGTTACATAACCTCATTAATAAACGCGATGCGTGCGATCCAATTACATTTAGTGAAAACGCGAACGCAAATCGAGGTCATTAATATCTCACAATTGACCGCAAAATGCGTAATTGTTTCAATGTCGCACACAATTGACCGGCGTTTGCGTGTTGTTGTGCGTCGAACAAACTGCGCGCCCGCTGGCTGCCGTATTTGGATTGTGCGCTACCATATTTGCTCAGATTGTGATACGCACTTTTGTTATTGGTCGTCCTGTTTTAGCCTGATCGATTTTTGGAAAGGGAAGATGTAAAAATCATCTATTTTTATAAACTTTTGAGCAAAATTTTGTGTTATTTTGTAAGGTGAAGAGATTAAAGTGACGGTTATGAATGAGGTTAATAACTTTGCATCGGTAATATGTCGGGCATTGTGAAAAATATAAACATTTTGCTTTGTACCTCGGAATATCACTCGGGGCTACGCCCCGCGGGATATTCCTCGGTTCCAAAGGCAAAATGTTTAGATTTTTCAATTGTGAGATATTAATGACCTTGATATGCGTGCGATTCATAACCTCATTAAATAGTTATTTGTGAAAACGCGAACGCAAATCGAGGTCATTAATATCTCACAATTGACCGCAAAATGCGTAATTGTTCCAATGTCGCACACAATTGACCGGCGTTTGCGTGTTGTTGTGCGTCGAACAAACTGCGCGCGCTGGCTGCCGAATTTGGATTAATCGTTGGATCGTAAGGATTACAAATATGTATAGTATGTCATGTATACAATTATTACGTTACGGAATTATAACATCAAGGTCAACCAAAGGTCAAACGAGGCCACAATTTTAGTTTCATCCGATTTACAACAAGAAATGTCTTTAAAAAGACGGCGCAGTGAATGAAGAAAAAATGTTGGATTTCACATTCACTGAGAGGACCTTTGGCTTAAAAATGAGCTTTTAGAAACGACACTGTAAAAAGGAGAATGATGTTTGTTTCCTTTATTTTATTTTGTCTTAAAAATCCACAATGAGGGCACAAATTAATTTATATGCTGAGTACGTAGTTCATTTCTTGGTATACTTAATAACATATGATGACATTTACTTAAAATGAAGAACATAATTATTCTCAAGTTTGTACTTAACATAAATGAGTTAAAAAGTTGTATGCATTTGAGCCTTTAATAAGGCCTAGGAATGATTATAAACATAATACTGTGGTATGGGGTAATAGCAATTCCTCATTGATAGCATGGATAGTGTCTAAGTCTGATGACGAGTCTTCAGGTTCATATTGTGGTTTGGATATACCATTGACTGACATCGGGTATGGCCATTGTTTTCAATTTTGCGATGAATAGTTATATCATTTTATGAACCAATTACAGGTAGGCCTATTTCTGGAAAAAAGCATTAAGAACAGAGATTAAACTGACCAAAATTCGAAATCAATATTCAGGGTGTACTAGACGATATACAGTGTGTAAAAATGAACTTTTTAAGGAACATGTGGTATATTTTTCTTTTCAGGAATATTTTCTCAATCTGAGGACCACAAAATCAAACAGAGCTTGAATTGAAAAAAGCCAACCAGAAATATACTTTATTTTGGGTGCGATGTTTGCTTCTATGTATACAGGGTGATCAAAATTTACTTCATTAACAGACCTAATTATTTATTCAAAAGGTTTAATTAGTGCTAATTAGCTGCTTAAACTGCTTTCAGTCATAAATACTCATTCCAAACCAGAGAATACAATATCTCTTTGTCACTTTTAGACTACACTTGCAATTCTGATAATTGACTGTTTTACATAGACCCCTATGAGGGGTGTAGTTATTCATTTTGAAAATATCATTATCATTTCATTTGTTCAAGAAAAATGTCACGCCGTCAGTCTTTTGGGAGTCTCAACTTATAACCGCATGGTCCTTTACACTGCGCCATTAGGCCTATCAATTTAATACCCAGACCGAATAGGCTATTTAGTAATAAATAAAGCAACTTGAAACAAAATGATGGAGAAATTATCACTTTCGTAAAAACAAAATAGTATGGTCCACAACAAAGAAGTCCTAAACAAACTGTAGGCCGAAACAACGGCCGACAATTGCATAAACATTGCTGACATGTACCGCAATATCAAAAACTGCATTTGGTACATTTTACAGGTTCACTTTACCATGCTTACAGCACGGTGTGTCAATTGCGGGAAAATCCGTCAAGGTGTCCCGAAGAATAATCAATTACAGTTGAGTCACGGTCACCGGCCATCTCGTTTGCATATCCATATTAAACTACAGCGCCTCTAATGACGTGCATGCACTGTTACTGTGCGACTGAACAACCTTTGTTTATTACTTTAGACAGATCAGCACGCTGTGATTGGATGTAGGCCTACTATGTAAATAAGTAAGTTGTTGTTGTAATGGTAACACACCATACTTTGGTAACACGAAACTTCACCCATCCCATCCACATGTAATGACACGTGATACAGTTTTTGAAAGCTAACTCCCCAGGCTAAATCCATATTCCTCCGCCGGCAAAAATATAGCCCATGATAAAATTAATCATAGTTATAATTATTTTCTTCAAATGTGGTTGTCGGGTTCAGTATACCACAATTAATACAACAATAAAACAATTCCCACCAGATAATTACTTGATATGTAGGCCTATACTTTCTCAATCTAAACCTGAGGTATAATATGGTTTCAGATCTAAACCAAAATCAGTACCACTGACGTCATCTCTGTCTACCAACCAAGTTATCAAAATTTGTCTATGGCATATGCAAGGTATTCTACCGGGGCAATACACTAGGATAAATTATTACTTGTGCTGTGATAGTTGCCATCTGCGACGTGATTGGAAATTATGCACATTTACAAAAACATAGGCCGTTTAAACTGCTAAAATACATCACGCATTTTGACTATAAACTCATCTATACCATTTTACTAGAAATGTACTATCTCCAAGGACGCTACGACCAACTCAACGAACTCATGCATATGCAAACGAGCCCAATCCCTATGCTAAATCAGGGGTGTTAGAGTAGAAATTGACAGGACGCATGCTCAGCTAATGCTTGTAGCTAATATTCCTCATGCAAGGAGCCCAGGTTGAGTGTGTTGTTGAAAATCATTGCATTAAAAAACACTTCTATCAATGAAATCGCATATAAAATCAATGGATACACAACCAAAATTCTACAAAAGTCAATCTTTATATTAATAAAGCTATCGATGTGTACGAAAAACTTCAGTGGTACAAAATGCCTTTCACATTCGAAAATTTCAGTATAGTAACACCCAGCCAATTCAGAATTAATGCAGCACTGCTGCAAAAATAATACCTTAAAATGTTACTCTTGATATGGGCGTTCCAAAAACGTATACTTTAAACTTATAATAATTGTCAAAAGGGATCACCAACAAATCTCACAAAAAGCAACCATCAATGAAGCTGCTTTTAAATGGCTAACATGTAAGCTTCAAACAACACACTTTTAGCAATTTTTTACAGTTGCGCGGTGAAGGATGTTTTCATAGCTGCCAGCGTCAATGACCGGCTTGAGACGCAAACATATTTACAAAATGTAACAGACAAAAGGATATCACATACCAGCCACTGACACAACCGTAAAGGCTCGTATTCGTACTTTTTATACACTTTTGTAACTAAAAATGAAGAATGTTATCGATTTTAAAACCAGCTGGAACGACTTTCGTTTTTTCTTACTAAAATGATAGACATTGGGTAAAGGTAATGAAAGTGTGAGAAAACACATCATATACGTTTCATATTCTGTATTTCTTAGGAAGAAAGCAGCAACGTTGAGAGGAAAAACATTTTCAAACACTTAAGTTTAGACAGAAGTTGGAAATCGACGAAGATGAATTTAAGAGAAATGTTTGTTCACGGTTACAAAGTCAAACGCTAGGCATTAAGATGGAGTTTCGTACAATTTAAAAAACATTTCGAGAAAGTGAAATTGCTTTATGTGGTATGCCATACAGTGCCAGCCTTTTTTATGGGTCTATGAGTCACTCAGAACATAACGACGCAATTTATACTATGAAAATAGTACATGGTGTTACGTAACCCAGTGCAAAATTTGCTACATTAGTGGAACCAATGCTTTTTAGCTTCTAAATACCCCTACGAACAAAACCTGAGTTGGTTCCATTTTTTTTCGAATGTGTCTTCGGCGGCCATTTTGAAATTCAAAATGGCCACTATATTTAGCCTTTTTTTAAGCCATATTTGTCCCAAAAGTGCACAAAGTCATACTTTTCTTACTGATTATTTATACTTTTGATTGTCAAATCCACCAAGAACATAATTAGGATCATTTTCTAGAATCCAAGATGGCTGCCAAATCCAAAATGGCCGCCAATTTGTCTAAATGGTTTGGCAGCTATAAGGACATTGATTTCTTTCCTTTTTGCTGATTTATTCACTATTTATGTTTCTGAGAATCCACTGAGAAACAAAACCTTCATTTGGTCCATTTTCTCCAATCCAAGATGGCCTCTAAATCCAAAATGGCCGCCTTTTATTAAAATATGGCATACCGCTTCAGGCAATTACTATCATTGAGAGTAAAATATATGTATCTCATTTCTGTCAGATATGGGTAAGAAAATGATTCTAAACA
>NC_092642.1:13516242-13614822 GCF_039555335.1 Amphiura filiformis | reverse complement strand
AATGATTCTAAACATCTTACAAATAGTGCAACAACTTTGTTTTGAGGAGAATATGATTGTATTTCACCTTTCAAAGTAGCCATGTTCAAAAGTATCTTGGAAATTGGCTAAGATATTCAGCTAATTTGTCAGCATTTATCTACTGCAATGAAATGCAGAAAATTGTGTTTTAAAAAAGTTGAAATTTCAATATTGGCAATTCCAACTTCTTTACATGTTTATGATAGAGTTTTGACCTTGAGGCATTTTTAATGCCCAGTTGTCATCATCTATGTTATCAGTATTTTCAAGTTCCTCAAACATAGCTGTAATGGTACATTCTTTTCACATGCTTCTGTACAAGTCAGATTGTGTCGTCTGCAGGAACATCTTCTGGAGCATTTGCTTATTCCTCATCCGCACCTGTATGTGCTCGGGATACAACAGACTCAGGAGCCTTGTGTGTGCAATGTCTGACTGATAGGATATGTAAATGGAATGTTATCTGTATCACTGAGCCATCCTAGTTTGAACGGGTCCTGGAATATTTGGATTTACCACAAGGTATTAGGCTCCAAATATATGCTTGCATACATGTATGCGCCCGCAGAATGTGTTGATGCCATGCATCAGAAGTTGGAGGATTTTATCAATCCCCCTGGTTGGCCTCTTGAAGCGTTTCCATCTCAGTTTTTCAACTGTGTTGGCCTGTATAGTGGGTCATTTTTTGTGGCCATGAACCTGCATATTGCAACCTCTCACAGCCCTGAAACCAACACTTTGAGATATGGCATTTCTGCATCACCAAGTTGACTCTAGTGCTGTACTTGAGTTCTTCATGTGTTACTTGTGTAGAAGGCATTGAAGCGCAGCCTTCTTGCCTGTATACCTCTGATATGTCCACGTGTGTCGCATCCTGCTTTTTGATGTCCCAAGACGGATATGTATTGGTTTCAGCATGAATTTTCCTTCTGTTGTCACCTGTTCTTATAAGCATGATTGTTCGCTGAAGACCAAGAACCGTTAGTCTTCAAAGAGCAAGGACCATAACACTCTGTATCTTGGGTCATGATATGGACATTCTGTCCAGCTTCAAAGATCTCTCGTTGCTGCGTGTAGCATGATCAGAGTGTCTGCTTCCTCTCAGTGTACTAAAACCTGTCGATGGCTGAACATGATCTTTATGTTGGCTTCTCACATGCAGACGTGTTAAGAAAGCGACTACTGAATCTTCCAGTTTCAAAACTTTGTTTGCCAGGTAGATTGCGAGGGTGGCTCCTTAGTTTCATTGTTAGCCGCAAAATAGTTTTGAATTCATGGATAGGCTGTGTCAGCAACAATGGTAGGCTCTCGCTGATGATTGGACTCCCTAACTTGCGACGTCTGATTATATCTTTGATTGAGTTTTCTCTTCCAATTATCAAAGATGCCACGGCAACCTTCATAGTCACTGTAACACATCTGCATGTAGAAAAAGCAACATGAATGATGTTCAGACATTGACAGGTGTTAGTACACAAGAGGAAATGCTAGACACTCTAATCATGCTACATGCAGCAGAGATCTCTGAAGCTGGAAAGAATGTCCATATCATGACCCAAGATACATACATACATACATACAACGGCTTTTTTTATAGCGCAATTTCAAAGAAATGATCATTGCACTTTACAAAAAAACGTACGCTACTACTAAAGACTACAAGACTACTAAAGACTACAAAAAACATGCAAAAGACACAACATCAGCAATGGTTAAAAAGATGGGGTTTTTCAGACTACATTTGAAAGTAGTAACTATGGGGAGACGACCTAATGGATGAAGGAAGGTTGTTCCAGATTCCAGATACAGATGTTATGGTCCTTGCTCTTCGAAGACTCACGGTTCATGGCCTTCAGACAACCATGCTTATGGGGACAGGTGACAACAGAAGGAAACTCTTGCTGAAACCAATACATATCCGTTTTAGGACATCAAAGTGTTATTTCAGGCTGTGAGGAGGTTTTGTGCAGGCTCATGACCACAAAAATGACCTTCAGGCTAACACAGATGAAAAACTGAGATGAAAACAATTCAAGAGCCAACCAGGGAGATTGATAACTCCAACTTCTGGTGTGTGGCATCAACACATTCTGCAGGCGCATATGCAAGCATAATGTTTGTAGTCAAGACCTTGTGGTAAATCCAAATATTCCAGACCCGTTCGAGCTAGGATGGTCGAGTGATGCAGATAACATTCCAGTACCTATCCTGTCAGACATTGCAATATCTCCCGAGTCTGTTGTCGAGCTTGTTAGGTGCGGATGCGGAATAAGCAAATGCTCCAGCAGATGTTCCTGCAGACGACACAATCTGACTTGTACAGTAGCATGTGTAGCTTGTGGAGCAGATGAAGAGTTGTACCAATACAGCTGTGCTGATACTGATAACATGGATGATGACAACTAGGCATTTAAATGGTCAGCTCTATCATAAATGTCTGAAGTTGAATTACAATATTGAAATTTCAACTTTTAAAAACATGATTTTCTGTATTTCATTGGATAAATGCTGACATATTAATCTTAGCCAAAGATGTTTTACTTTAGTAAAACCTAGATACGCTGATGCGTATACTGATGCACGGCAGTGAACGTAACCGTCCCGGTTAATTAATTAGGTAACACCAAATATAGTGGTATTGAAAAGTATGCTAATTAGAACAGGTTAGAAGGCACAACGAATCAGAATACGATCCTGGTATCCAATTCTATGCAAATGAGTTGAAGGAGGTTACGTGAACATGTACACTAATGCGACTCTTGTGTATACCGACCTCTGTGACCTTAGCCAATTTCCGCAATTTTGGCGGCCATTTTGAAAAAAGTGAAATGTACCTATTATCTCCTTAAACAATGTTGTTTACACTACTTTAAGATGTTTACAATCATTTTCTTATCCATATCTAACAGAAATGAGATACGTGTATTTTACTCTCAATGATAGTAATTGCCTAAAGCGTTATACTATATTTTAATAAACGGCGGCCATTTTGGATTTAGAGGCCATCTTGGATTGGAGATAATGGACCAAATTAAGTTTTTAGTTCTCAGTGGATTCTCAGAAACATTAGTAGTGAATTTAAATCAGCAAAAAAGCAAAGAAATCAATGTCCTTATAGCTGGCAGAACATTTTAGACAAATTGGCGGCCATCTTGGATTTGGCAGCCATCTTGGATTCTAGAAAATGATCCTAATTATGTTCTTAGTGGAGTTTGACAATCAAAAGTATAAATAATCATTAAAAAATATGACTTTGTGCACTTTCGGGACAAATATGGCTTTAAAAAGGCTAAATATAGTGGCCATTTTGAATTTCAAAATGGCCACCGAAGACACATTCGAAAAAAATGGAACCAACTCAGGTCTTGTTACCTAGGGTATAAGGGTGCAAAAAAACCTTGGTTCCACTAATGTAGCAAATTTTGCACTGACTTATGATAATTCTACGTAACACCATGTACTAAAAATCTGACGGAATATAAGAGAAACGATAAAGTTAACTTTATTTACATAAAAATTATTTCTACAAGTCACATTCTCATAACAATTTGATAACCTATAGATAAAAGTATGTTTTTGCTGATTTTAAATTTGGTATTTTTTTGAAAATAAGCAAAAACAATTGCGGCAACCACCTGGGTTCATATACTTGATTGACATTCTCGTATTTGTATGATAACATGCAGTAGCGTAGCTGGCAGTGGGCAGAGTGTCCCCCTGATAAATTAAGTAATATGGAAGAGAAAAGTGCCCCTCTGACAAAGAGGTGCACTTGAAAAAAATATCTGGAAAGCAATGGGAATGAAAAGGGCAAGGAGCATGTTTCCCATCAAAGTTCAGCCCAACAATAAACAAAAAATAGTGTAAAATACCAAATTGTGTGCGTTACGCGCCAACATTAGTCCAACAAAGTACATTTATTTAAGCTCGAAGACTTTTACATTTACATCTCGCTAAAAAACCCGCTATAAGTATCACAGATAATGTTGATACAATACAAATTTTTTCTTCCATGCCCTCGAAATTTTTATTTTGATATTCCCCCCCTCCCCCGACAAAAAGTTGGTTACACCCCTGCCATGGTATAATGAGAAGTGTAACATCATTACGAGAGGAGCGCATTAAAATTAATGTCGCATTGGTACCTTTAAATAGAAGCAGAACACACCAATTATGTTTATTGATTAGCCTTACCAAGCACATTTCTCGTCCGTTGTAAGGAAAATGTATCCAAAAGAGACAATAGCACCGTATGGCTTTACTGTTAGAAGAAGCATAATATTACACTCCTTCAAAGTTTCCTTTAAACCATAGCAAAACAATTTGGTACTTTGGTACTTTTTTGTTGGCTTAGATGAAGGGAGCAAGTACACAAAACACGCATATATCTTAAACTTTTCTTCCGAAACTTATAACCAGAAACAGACTGGATTTTCTAACACGTATCTTTATCACAGAGACACAGTGTTTTAATTAAATCGGATACCGCTGTGAGGCTCATGTTGAGACCTTTATTGGCAGTGTGAAATCTAATCCAATGGATAAGAAATAGAGACTTATAGATGTCAAGTACCTGATTGTTTCTTAGTGATGTGTCTTACAACTTTGCTAAGTCTTTACTAAATGGAACCTAAATGGAACTCAGAGTAACAAAAGCGACTCAAGTCACCAAATAGATGATGTTCCAGCAACTTTGCAACGAAGCGTGAAAATCTGGAGTCTACCATCTGCATCAACACATTTAATTACTCTTCCACTCCTACAAAGGTTTAACCTCAAGTGGAGCAGCAACTACCGGACCATCAGCTTGATAGGTCATCCGAGCAATATACTCTTTATGAGTCATTCTCATAAGCAGGCAGGATATAGCAGAGGAGCAGGCAAGATTCAGAAAAAACGCAAGGGCAACATAGCAAATCATTAACTAAGAATGCTGAGCGAGAAGGTTTGCACTGACCAAACTTTTTCACATTTTGATAGATTTCAAGACCGCGTTTGAAGGGATCTGGCAAGATGGAATGTGTAATATCTTGTGGAAGTTCAACATCAGTAAATAGTTAATCAAAGGGTTTCATATTTCTGATATAATACATTGCACCTACTGTGTACGTTTCGATAACCAACTCTGTTATCTTTATCAACACTAAATGAAGACTTCTACTGGTTTCGATAACCAGCCCCTGTTATCTTTATCAACACTGAATGAAGACTTCTACAGTGAACTGGTCATCACCTATTGATTTCTTTGTAATTGACTTGGTGTTGCCAGTTGATTTTTTCCCTGTAGAAACGTACACAGTAAGTGCAGTTTATTGGATCAGAAATAAGAACCCATTGATTGACTTTATTTTACCGATCATGACAAATGTGTTCAACCGGATCAGTAATGCATTCGAGGTTTTGTATAAAACATGCATGTTGTCTGGATGGAAGATGGAATCAGTGACTGGTTCGACACTTGTGTCTAAGTCAGGAACTTCCTATCACCAGGCATCTTTAACATCTTCTTTGAGTATATTATGATGGAAGCTCTGGACGGATTTGAGGAATGTTCGCTGTATGAAATTGAACTGCAACAAACCCAAGCTTTGCAGACGACATTTATTTACTACAAAACGACTCAAAGAAGGATATTGGAGAATGGTGTCAAACAGCTTGGAATAGGATTCCGCGCAGAGAAGTGCAAATTCGTGAAAATGTAGTCTTCAAGCCAGTGTCTGCACGAATTTGGGAATGGGGACGAGATGGAGACATTTGATTTGAATGAGCATCCGCAAATAAGTTCATCAGGATTGTCAATGAAATATTAAGTTCAGAATTCTTAAAGCAAATCCAATTTTGATGTTACATACCTCGATCAATGACAGTTTCGTGCTAACACTTAGCACTTTCTCAAATTGAATGACCAATCCCTGCACTTCGACGGCTGCTACCTGCTGGAGCTGACGTTGGTGGCGCTGTTGGTTTTAGGACTTGGTCATATATGTGCGGAAGAAAGTAGTTCCCTTCGTCTCTGTTGAGTGTTTTGGCCCCCCTCTTCCTTATCCAAATGGTTTCTTTGATAAATCTCTTCTTTCTGTTCTGTTCTCTGTCTTTGATTTCTGATTTGTCCCATCCAATAACATGATTTTCCTCAGAGACATGGTCAGTTATTGCTGATTTATTATCCTCCCCTGTAATGGAGGCCTGTCTCTGAGAACGGGTGAAGGTTTTCTTTCTTGGAAGCTTTTTCAGCTTCTGTTTTATGTTCTTTGAGTCTGGTGCCGAAAAGTCTGGATGTTTCACCTATATAGGACTTGTCACAATTGAGACAAGGAATTTCGTACACGCAGTCTGATGTTTGAGTAACTTCCCGTTTGTCTTTTGGATGGACCAAGAAATTTCTAAGTGTCTGATGTGGTTTAAAGGCGGTTCGGATGCCATGTTTGTTGAACACCCGCCGTACACGTTGGGAGAGCCCTTCTTTATATGGAAGAACTGCCATCCCCCTGGTTTTTGACTCAGTTTGTTTCTTGTCTTCTAGTTTCTTTTTTACTTGGCGTTTGCTTAAAAGGCCCATTCAGGGGTAGCCACATGCTTTGAGAGCTTCCTTTATTTTTTTGAACTTCTTCCTTTTTCTCTCCTCCTCTGTGATAACTTTGTCTTTCCTGTCCATTAATGTTCTTATGACGCTGAGTTTATGCTCATATGGGTGATGCTAATTGAAGTGCAAATATTGGTCGGTATGTGTCTTTTTCCGATAAACCCGTGTGTTGATGGATCCATTTTTCTTTTTCACGATGAGTGTGTCGAGAAATGCGATTTGTTGGTCAGATTCCGTTTCGTATGTGAACTTGATGTTGCCGATCTTTTCGATTTGGTTGATATGCGCGGTTAGTTGCTCTGCCGAACCTTTCTTTACAATTTCAAGCACATCATCAACATATCTCTTCCATAACCGGGGTTTGATATCAAGTGGAGCTGTTACTAAGGCTTCTTGCTCCAGCCATTCCATGTAAAGGTTGGCAACTATAGGGCTGACGGGGGACCCCATCGCGGTTCCAAATTTTTGTTGGAAAATTTGTCCATGGAAAGAGAAGTAGGTAGTGGTGAGAGTAAATTCCAAAACTTCCATAATGTCTTCGATGGTTAAATTTGTTCTCTCACCCAGGGTGTCATCTTTGATTAACCGTTGCTTGATAACTTCGAGCGACTAGCTAATGGGGGTATTTGTAAACAAAGAGATGACATCGTGTGAAATAAACTCTTCTCAGTCTTCAATCATGACCTCCGCGAGGTCATCTGCCAACTCTTTTGAATTAGTCACGTGATGTTGCGTCTGACCAACTAGGGGACCTAAAATTCTTGCGAGTTCCTTCGAGGTCTCGTACAAGATGGACCCGCAGTAGTCCACAATTGGCCTAAGTGGAGTGCCGGCTTTATGAATTTTCGGGGTGCAATAAATACGAGGAGTATTTTCAGCTGTGGGGTAAAGTTTCCAGTACTCCCTTTCTGTGATTTCCTTTTCTTTCTTCCAACCAGTTAATAAGCTAACAAGTTTCCTCTTATAACGCGCGGTGGGATCATTTTTCAATTTCTCGTAGGTCTTTTCATCGTTCAACATGTTATTAACTTTTTCCTCGTACGACTCTTTGTCTAACACAACTGTTGCCTTCCCCTTATCTGCCGGTAAGATCATGATTGAATCATCTTTTCTGAGATCTTTTAAAGCCTTTTTCTCCTCTTTTGTGAGGTTGGGTTTAGTGTTATTGGTTGACAGGATTCCCACAACCTCCGCTCGCAATTGGGCTGCATCGCTCGCACCCAAGCCCACACAAGCTTCCTCGGTAGCCACGATATAGTCATTGACTAGCGTACTGTTATTTTCCGGTGAAACTGCATAATTCAGCCCTTCGCGAGTAACTGGGTTTGGGGGGGGGGGGTAGTCAATTCATGCTTGGATTTGTTTATCACCCATTTTTTGAGTTGAGTGCCACTCAAGTCTATTTCACTACTGTTACTTTTACTCACATGTTTATCCGTGTGGGAATTTTTGTGAAATTCCACTGGTTTTTCCTTGAGCCATTCTAACTTCCGGGTTTGGCGGCATTTTGTTTTGTATATTCACTCTCGCGAGATTTCTCTATATGGTCGTCGACATTGCGTCTAACGTCGTCAGGGAAACTAGACTGTATTTCTAGATTTCGCGATGAAATATCCGATTCTAAAGTGCTGATTTTGTTATTTATAACTCTCAAACGTTCACGTAGCAGTTCCTTTTGAGCCTTGTTTACAATATCGCGAGAGCCTTGTTGGTGTTAATCGGGCATTTTAAGCGAACGCATCGTAAAGTAAAAACGCGATGGTTACGGTACCGGGCCAATTTCCTCTCACAGTTTTCGTAGTTTCTTACTTTCAAAACCGCTGATTGTCCTTAATCTTTCCGTAGATCCGCAAATAAGTTCATCAGGAGTGTCAATGAAATATTAAGTTCAGAATTCTTAAAGCAAATCCAATTTTGATGTTACATACCTCGATCAATGACAAGTTTCGTGCAGTTCTTCCATATAAAGAAGGGCTCTCCCAACGTATACGGCGGGTGTTCAACAAACATGGCATCCGAACCGCCTTTAAACCACATCAGACACTTAGAAATTTCTTGGTCCATCCAAAAGACAAACGGGA
Organism: Amphiura filiformis; assembly: GCF_039555335.1. Taxonomy (NCBI): domain Eukaryota; kingdom Metazoa; phylum Echinodermata; class Ophiuroidea; order Amphilepidida; family Amphiuridae; genus Amphiura; species Amphiura filiformis. Next base: position 13,606,137 of record NC_092642.1, on the reverse strand, counting down.
AGTTACTCAAACATCAGACTGCGTGTACGAAATTCCTTGTCTCAATTGTGACAAGTCCTATATAGGTGAAACATCCAGACTTTTCGGCACCAGACTCAAAGAAACATAAAACAGAAGCTGAAAAAGCTTCCAAGAAAGCCTTCACCTGTTCTCAGAGACAGGCCTCCATTACAGGGGAGGATAATAAATCAGCAATAACTGACCATGTCTCTGAGGAAAATCATGTTATTGGATGGGACAAATCAGAAATCAAAGACAGAGAACAGAACAGAAAGAAGAGATTTATCAAAGAAGCCATTTGGATAAGGAAGGGGGGGCCAAAACACTCAACAGAGACGAAGGGAACTACTTTCTTCCGCACATATATGACCAAGTCCTAAAACCAATAGCGCCACCAACGTCAGCTCCAGCAGGTAGCAGCCGTCGAGGTGCAGGGATTGGTCATTCAATTTGAGAAAGTGCTAAGTGTTAGCACGAAACTGTCATTGATCGAGGTATGTAACATCAAAATTGGATTTGCTTTAAGAATTCTGAACTTTTCATTAAAATATTTGAATGAGCAGTTTTCAAAAACACGCAGAGTAATCATTACAGATGATGCTTTATAGTTAGTACATGAAATCAATATCAAAATCAGTTGCTACATCTTCACTAACGAATCTGAAACTTATTCGGAGAGATAAAACATTACAATTACATCACGAATGAGCTAGTAGTAAGAGCATTGGTAACCTAAGTATGCGTGTACGGGCGCGAAACTTGGGCCATAAATGCAGGTCCACTACACTTTAAAAAAAAAAAATCAAACATTTGACAATAATGAACTTTGACCATCTTCTAAGAACAGCAAAAGATAAAAACATTTGCAAATCGAGTGTCTCAAGAGCCATCACCATGTTGCCCATAACGGTTAGAGTCTACGCTATGGTGCATAGTAAGACATTCAAGTGTCATTAACATGAAAGATACCACAATCGTTCATCAAAATCGGACCTTTGTCGAACAGTGACGATAGCAGGAAAACGACAATGTAACAAATATGTCACACGTGACAGATAAGTGGATAGTATCTTGAAACACCGGAAGAACATGGCACTTGTTCTTACGCTCAATGCCTAAACCATCTGATAGCGATACTCAAGAGAGGATTCTACATGAAATGCGCCTGAATCTTGTGCTAACAAAGTTTATGGCAATATAAACAAACCATAGGTTAGTTTGCTTTATAATACTTCCAAATCACATTTCAGCTACTATTTATTCCATCCTTTTGAAGTAAATGTGTAGTTCTCGACTGAGGGGGTTTATTAGCTCCAATATAATTATACAGTTGTACTATTGCGCACTTAGTAAGGGGTCAATAAAACTAATAATGCTATTTTAAGTTCCTTTTCAGACAATGGTACTCTTTCGCATATTTCCTAACCTCCAGGGATGATATGTAATCTATTTAAATATTTTTCACAGCATCAACGTGATATTTCTCTTCACGCTAAGATACATCATGATTAATGTTCTGCGGCCGTGAATAAGGGCGGAGAACTCACCTCGTCTACCCGGCTTTATTGATAATAGTCGAAAGTTTTTTAGACAGTTAATGTGTTTTGTAATAAAACAAAACAAATCAACACCTTGTTCTGATGTTGTGGTTAACATGGTTAAGTTAACAACATGTAATTTGAATTACTGGTCAATTGCGTTTTTCACGAAACTACGGGAAGATTACGATGTAAGTGGATAGGAGGGAAGAGATGGGGTAACATCAACACAGCTATAATGATGTGTTTGTTTGTTTTATTTATTCCTTCTTTTGCCTGAGTTACTCATTTGGCAGTGGATGTTTTAAGGTATCATCTGTTCTTCCATGATGTAACAAAGCAAAATAGGTCTACGCACACATAGCCCAGCCAAATAAAAAAAAAAGGGTTGAGTCACCACTAATTGCAACATAATGCATTTAATCACCATTCATTTCATGAAAAGAATAGTACAAACATTACCAGTCCAAAATCCAAGTGGTGGAACATTGCATAATTTGAATAAATCCAAAATGGCCGCTTATGCAGGGCTGAAATTTCAAAGTTGGTCAAATCTTGTTAAAAGACATACCAATATTATAGCTGTCATCATAATGATCTTTTTTGCCATGTTACCAAGGTAACAAACCGCCTGAGATATGGAAAACTATTTGTTTTAAACGTTTTATATTTTGTAATTTAAAATCCGAATTTTGACATTTGACCCTTTCCCTACAGCTCAAGAACTGCACATCTGAGATTTGTCAAACTATACTTTTCTAAATCCTTGTGAGAGAGAAGACATTGGTATGGTTTTTAAACAAGATTTGACCAACTTTGAAACTTCACCCCGGCATAAGCGGCCATTTAGAGTTTATGCTAATTAGGCACTACTACACTACTTCGATGTTCCGGGACTTTTGATATGATTTTGTATGAACTTTTTGGGATATGGAAGCATGTGTAAAATGGGTTCTGTTGCAATTAGCAGTGGGTGGTTTCATAATTTCACTGTGATGTCAGGAGAGTCACGTAAAATGGTGGTCCCGTGTACCAGACGAGCAATATCTGGACATGTAAAAGTTGCAGGCCTTTTCGTAAAGAGATGGGGATCAGCCCTAGCCTATTGGCTGTCACGCTCAGCATTGAGGTCAACTTGCGCCGCCCTTAGGGGAGAATTAAAATAGAATAGTTACCTTCTTACTCCAATTGGGAATCTGCTTCACTCTCTATGATGCACAATAGTCTGTTTCTCCATAAAATATAGGCTATAAGACCTTGGTCAAACCTGTTTGAAATGAAATAGAGTATTGTATTAGAATATCATAAATATACAATATAGTAAATAACTTTGCGATGCAACCAAATAATAAAACTATAGATCAAATTTTACACAAACAATTATTCGACTAATAATTTCAACATCTCCTTTGTGGGCATTTGAAAGAAAACTGATTATATTATGTAACATATTATTTAAAATCAAAATAAGATATGTGATGTAACATATTTATTTAAAATCAAAATAAGATATGTGACTTGCATCTGTGACTAGTAACTCAATGTAACGTGTATACCAACTGAATAACATTAACCCAACGAAAGATTTGTGATTCCAGTTAGACGAGTTTGGTTATTGCATCAAAATATGTACTTGCATATGGATATGACTTTTCGCTTCTGATTTAATTCAATTAAATCAGATATAGGTTAAGTTTACACTACTACTAAATTGTCGGATTTGTGTCAAGTGAAATGTGATACTTTGATATAAAATGAATTCCCGAAGATGGAGGATCACACATAACCTGTATATACAATAGACATGAATATACATGTGTTAGGTCTTATGCAAGAATAAAAGTGATCATGTTTGAGAGTTTTTATTGAAGTGAGGTAGTTTATATAGAAAGCAACAAAATGTATATGCTTAGATGAAATGCATTTAATACATTGAAGTAGGAGATGACGAAAAGGAAAAGCAATATTATCTACAGTAACGAACACGATTTGAGGGAAATTTCACTATTGTGCGCATCAATATTCACGCAAAAGCTCTGCAGCACATTGAAATTTATGTTTCCGTGCAGTTTCAAAAAGTGAAATAAAGCTTCATTAGCTCACAATAGAACAATTATACTATGCTTAGAATATTTTGTATCATATATTTTGGTTTTATATGTGAACGCTCTTGTTCGTATTCTCTGCGACTATATGTAATGATGGCACAGAGGATATTTTACATTTTATATATAAATGTAAAGCACTAAAGGATGTCAGAGATGACGAACTAAATATTCTTAAGAATAACCTTTGCAATAATGGTTTCTTTTATGTTTGGAATATTATATATGCAGTGAGATGAATATCAAATTGCGTTTTGCTTTTAGGTAGTAATGTATTTTGATGGTCATGGATATGTTCCATTCTTCCCAGATTTCCAAAATATCATTGATGACATGTTTGATACCTATTGTAAATCGTACATAAAACGTGCATGATCTTTAAGTACAGATTTGAAGGCACCATAGATAATTTCTTTATTGATTTTTTATATTCAAGTTCTAATTAATGCCCTTGAGTAGGCTACTTGATGTACATATAATTAGAGAATAAAAGACAGGATTTTGTCTTTTGCCTATCCAATATTGTATCATAATGGATGGGCTGGCCAATATTTTGAGTAGTGGATGCCGGCGCAGCATTACAAAAAATGTAATTTTTGCGAGAAAAACGGCCCTTTTTCAGAAAAAAATAAAGCTACTTTTGTGAGGACATCCCCGTTGTTTTAAATGAACAAAACCATCACGAACATCTAAGCCGCCGAATCGCGTTTTAGTTCTCGCACATGTATTACGCGAACGCATTATCGCGCGATCTTTGAGGAGCAACACGCGTGCCGCTGTTGCGTGGCGGCCCGCGCCTGACTAATATCACTATCAACTATTGTGAGATATTATACACCAGAAAACCAATCAAATTACGTGAATTCTTTACAAGACGCACCCATTGAATAAGAATATAAACATATTGGCCAGCCCATCCATTATGACACGATATTGGATAGGCAAAAGACAAAATCCTATCTTTTATTCTCATTCTTATTCAGTTTTAATGTAATTTTTGCGAGAAAAACTGCCTTTTTTCAGAAAAAAATAAAGTTACTTTTGTGAGGACATCCCGTTGTTTTAAATGAACGAAACCATCACGAACATCTAAGCCGCCGAATCGCGTTCTTAGTTCTCGCACGTGTATTACGCGAACGCATTATTGCGCGATCATTGAGGAGCAACAAGCGTGCCGCCGTTGCGTGGCGGCGCACGCCCTGACTAATATCACTATCAACTATTGTGAGATATTATACACCAGAAAACCAATCAAATTATGTGAATTCTTTACAAGACGCACCCATTAAATAAGAATGAGGTTTACTTGTAAATATTTTTATTTTTATTTTTTATGTTTGAAACGTATCATTTGTATGTATGTACTTCTGTTTAAGTTTAATTTAATTTAATTTTGTTTTATATATTTATTTACATTGTTAATATTCAAATGTTTTTGGATGCACCATCATATTGATGAGTGCCACTGATGTAAAAGTGATATCCGAATAAAAACTAAACTAAACTAAACTAAAAATCAACCTAACATAAAGTAACGTATGTAATTTTTCTCTATTAAATTTGAAATCAACACTGGTACAATATGATTGCATGTTCAACCTTTATTATGCATCATTGGCGAGGTAGCTATCACACGGATACCAAATAATACTAGTATAAGACATTTTAAAGCCTAAAATGCTTGCATTGAACTTTATTTACAGTTTATTTGTATATTTTTCTTAATATTGCCAAAGAGTCAAAACATTTTATGAATTTGTTACCAAATTAAAAATATAATAATAATTTTAAAAACACGACCCAGTAAAAACTATTTAGGTCTTATTAAAGGCGCAAACACATCCATTCATCAGACGTATCACTAAATGCCTCAGCTAGCCAAAAGTGCCAGAACATTAATAACTGAACACAATTTTACTTCAGATTACCAGCTTATATGATCATGAAATTTTCAAGTAGTCTCATATTCAAATGTTGATTGATACATTTACATCAAATTCTATTGAATACTTGGCAACAACAGGCATAATTGTTAACACATCATCGTCTGAGAAAGACAGAGAGAGAGAGAAAAAAACACACAAAGTCAATGTTAAACTTTACATGAGTGCAAGTTTGTGCGTTATGACACACTACTTACTAAACCGGCAAAAATTGATTTAATAATGACGTATTTAACAGTTACTAGTATTAGATACATGTTTTGTTATGATTTTTCTTGTCTGCATTTCACTGCTTGTTTTAAAGAAGTCATGTTGTCGTGATGTTTAGCAATAGTTTTCAAGTGATGTTTTATGTAATGTACTAAACCTAAGATAAAATGCGTAGCTGTTATGATAACAAAAAAACCAAAACATCATCATGTTGCAAAAGACAGCATTTGAAGGGCAGCACGTATCAATTGATGATATCAATTGTAAACAGGTAAATAAGTTAGATTTCAATTTCTATTTCTGTACAAATTGTGTCAATAGAAAAAAGAAATACTCCTAAGTTTGGCTTAAAAGATTCATTATTTAGAAAATACGAGTAATTTAAGCACTCGTAAGTACACAGATAGATACAGTGACTGGATGCCAAGTTACAAACGCTGCCACTAGCGTTGGTTCTTAATGGTTGCCTATGGCTTTGGAGCAGTTACGCTGAAAAATACTTTGCATTGTGGGCATAAATCGTGGCATAATCGACCCGTTATACAACTTCGTGTTTTACAGTTTGTCTACTCTGAAGTACAAAGTGACAACGCGCGAGTATACAGCGCGCGTAAACAGTGCGCAGTTATGCGTCTCTGCTGCATGTATGCGTGCCTTCATTGTCGGCACAATGTTTGCGTCCGCGTCGCTACTTTGTATTTCAGAGTAGACTGACTGTAGATTCGCGATGCATCATGTTGCTGTACAAAATGAATACCGACCGCGATGCACCACCATGTTACTCTCTGATTTTTTACGCCTTAATTAGAAGTTGGGACAACTTCAAAGTACCTTTTGTGATGCGATTGATGGTAGCTAGGATTGCGAACTAATTCTATGTCGTATCGTTTAATTGAATTACTCTAGAAATTACCATAATAATACATTTGCTTACAAATTGTTTCTTTCTATATACTTAATTTTTAATCCAATTATTTCTTCAATATTTTATTGGTTTCAGCGCGTGGTAGCCAGATTTCAACAGAAATTATGTTGAGTATATCACCGGTACTTGAGAATAATAGGCAATTAATTATTCGTTACACCCAAATAATGTGCGCTAGACGGTAAAACCATTTTGTGAGGCGTGTAAAACTTAACTGCCACTCAACTAAAATATAAATGAAAATCACAGTTTCAATTCCTTTACAGTAATTGACAGAATGCCTTGTAGAATTGTTTGGCAATCGTGTGATTGCTTTGAAGCACCATCTGGAATAGCCGCTAAGATCTCCTGAACTTACACCTCTGAATTTCTTCTTTGGAGCATTCTGAAATCAAAGTTCTGTAGACCATTACGAACTCCAGATATCCATAATTACACAAATTACACTGGTGGCCATGTGGAAGACTAAGACTCTTGATTACTGTAAAGAAAGTGGTTAAACATTTCAATTTTGATACACCCTGTAGCAAAATACTTTGCGACCTTATAATACATATGTATAATCTGAACAAGCTCTATTTTCCACAAAAAACACCAACTTAAATGACTGGTCGATTATGCCACGATTTTGCCCACAATGCAAAGTGTTTTTCCGCGTAACTACTCCAAAGCCATAGGCAACCATTAAACAATAACGCTGGCAGCCAGGTTTATAACAAAGTATTTGGATTCCAGTCTTTACTGAATTTAAGTACCTAAATCATGGACCACTTTACTCAAACTAGCAGAGCCCGCTTTACTTGTAATGTAGCTTATGTAAACATTTGAATTTGTATTTATCCATTTTTCTTTACAATATTTATAATAAATTTTATTTGTGCGTATGCTCGTCGAATATATATATACCGAAGTGTTTCGAATTATCTTTTTTTCCACATATTTCATCTTAAGCTTAAGAATATTACTGGACGATCATTTGTGAACATATTTTATTTATTTCAAAAAGTATATACAGCAAAAAATGAAAACAAGAATCTGGCCGATTTGACATCACAACTTGATGTGGATTTGTACTCAGTATGCGAACAGTAAGTCACATTGACTATTTTGGTGTTTCCTCTCTCAGTGGTAATTGTGTATTTTATAGCAATGGATCAGTAGATTGTGATTTTAAGTCAAATTAAAGTATGTGACTACTTGTAAAATATAGATAATAAAGACAAACAAAATATTTCCTTTATCAGAAATTAAATTATCATTGAAAATTATTAATTTAGACTTCAACACTACTTGTGTATTTCGCTTACCGGGAGCGCTTTCGAGGAACTTCCTCGTCATCAGCCGATGTTGTTAGCTCTGATGTTTTCTTGGTATGATCGATGCAATGTGTCAACTCTATTTAGTCCCAAGGTTATTGAACATATAGATTTGGTCAATTACCATTCTAAGTAAAATTTCGTCGTTACATTGAGAGTTTTTATCAGACACTACTAACGGCTATGTTCAAGATCGCTAGAGTAAATTATTTATAACCTGTACCAAAAAAAAAAAAAAAATAGGGCATCGGTGTGATGTCACAAGAAGGATTCAAAGCGCATGGAGCTATGCTGCAACCCACGGGGAGAGCCAACAATATTAATAATGAAGGCAAACTTGACCTCTATCGAGCTTTTGTCCTAGTTTGCATTTGCATTCTACGGAGCTTAATCGATATAACTGAACCATCTCAATATAATTATTTCAATTGTCGTGTTTGGAAAAACTATTGGATTCGCTACATCAATTTTGGACAATGTCTACACCAGGCGGCTATCATACTAACCCACATCACCACACCACTCAAACGTTGGGCCAAACTCTGACTTACAAATATGGACATTCAATTTTGTACTTGTGAAGGTGTTGGCCAACTACGGTCGCTAGTTGCAAAAGTGTTGGCAAACTACAGTCGCATGAAGACGCTGGAAGTTTTGGCAAGTGGTAACGTCATTATCTTTTGAACAACAAAATCATTCAACATGGAAACAGAAAATGAAAAACAAAACTTTTGCTTTCAAATTTCTATAGGTAGTTAGATATAATTCTGTTTGGCGAGATCAAATAGGCTTGAAAATATATCAATGTTGTGACAATAACCACTGAATATTGTTATCACAGCAATGTGCCAAGCACTACACTAAGAGTATAAACATCATTGATGTATACAAGTGAAAACATGCTAATCAATCGCATGCTTTCCAAAACATGGAGACTATGGTAAACTATGCTTGGTTTATATCGGAATATAAAATTTCACTTGACACAAATCCGACGCTTTACTGATATTGTAAACTGAACCTACATATGTTGTAATTAAATTACAACAGAAGCTAAAATGATATCAGCATAGAAATACATATTTTAATGTAATTTAAAAACTCGTACAATAGAATCAAAAGTGTTCGCCTTAGGTAGGTTAATTGGATGCAAGTTATATGTTACTATTTGCATGTAAAATATATATATTACATAATGAGCAGTCTTCCTTTGAACGTCCAAACAAAGAGATTTTGAAATTAGTAGGTGAGTAACAATTTGTCAAATAACCAGGTTTTTTTTCATTCTGCTTTTTTTTAAACTACATTACAAAGAAAGTAATTTGATATTATGTAAATGTAATTTTAGCCAACATCATTTTTCATAAGTCTGAAACAGGTTCATCACGGTTTTTCGTAAAGTGAGTCTTTTGCAATCCTTGTTTTTCCAGAATGTTAAAAACTTGGGTATTGCCAACAGGTCCATGATTGTCTAACACAAAATAATTGTTTACATGTTCACTTTTTAAGGGATGGGGTATGAGCGTTTGGATAGTATTTATTGTGGGACATTAGAGCACATCAGACATATCGAATTGCATTCGGAATACGAAGAATGTCATTCTGATATCAAATAATTTTGATTTTTTTGAAATTCGCAATGTAATACACATTTTATGGCAAATCATTAAAAATTGATATTTTTGATATTTAACAGTACTCGAAGTAAACTTTATAAATCTGATGATTTATACTTAAAGTGTATGCAGGTGGGATAAAAAGCCGACGATCAATTGAAAATTTTGACCTTTCGTATTGAAGATATGGATTTTTCCCTAAACACCAAAAAAAATTAGGTCTTTTTTGGGAAAAAATCCATATCTTCAATATGAAAGGTCAAAATTTTCAATTGATCGTCGGCTTGTTCTCTTACACTTTAAGAATATATCATTAGATTTATAAAATGTACTTCGAGGACTGTTATATATCAAAAATGTGAAAAATATCAAATTTTAATAATTTTTTTGTCATACAATTTGTATTATATCGTGAATTTCAAAAATGAAAATTATTTGATATCAGAAAGACATTCTTCGTATTCAGAATGCAATTCGATATGTCTGATGTGCTTTCATGTCCAACACAAAAAAAACTGTCGAAACGCTGAAAACGCTCATTCCAGATCCCTTAATGTCTCTTATAGGATGTTTTCGTTTTCTCTCTCCTTGACTCATCATTTACATCATCATTTCCCTCTGCTTCTTGAAAGGAAGCACCCGCAAACATGTTCCAATTTTGTTGATTATTGGCCAGTGATCCTATTACCTGTTGTACACTTTTTATAGACCCAGAATTAAACGTCAATATTATTTGTTTTATTGAATACGTAATTGCCTAAAAGCTTTTCATCAATTGATCAAACCTTAAACGTTTTCTGATTAAAACAGTTAGCTAGACGGGGTGAGTGCTATGCCCTAATTCATGAATGAAGAACATTAAGCACGTTGTACCTTAGCGCTCATCAATTTGGAGTTCATTCTGCGTGTTTTTTCAAGTCGTCGTTTAATCAACAGTACAATACGAGGAACATTCTTTGAGAGGATGCATGTATACAGGGTGGTCGAAAAGAACTTTTTCAATTTGAAAAGTTCATTTGTCGAAGTTTAGAGCAGCTATTCTCAAAGGTATTGCAGATTCTAAATATATATCTTTCTAAGAATATGTGGTTAAAAATGAGAGAAAAAAGAAACCAAAGTAACAAAATGGCAGTCAGAGGGTTTAACATCACCTTGTCCACACCAAATTCAATGGGATACACCTGATTACCATTATTGCGTTAGACATGTATATATATTGGTAAACACCCTCGGCTGTCATTCAAATTTGTACATGCACGAATGCATTACAAGATCTTAATCCTCACTAGTCATGTCAGATGAAACAATGTACCCGAAAGTAACATAAACATTTTTTTTTACATTATGTTACTGTGTTTATTTCTAGGCAGAAGTATACTAAAGCCTGGATTATGTGAAATAGATGTAAAAGACACAGTGGACGTAATAACACTGGCAAAACTCCAGCCTAATGTTCCAGAGTCATGCAACAGATTGCCCCACATATGTGGCTGGACGCGGCGAATGAGCCGTAAACTCGGCAAACTTCATTTCGAGCTACAGGTGAAAATATATGCAAATCTCATATTTTGGCGAAGTTGAGATTTTTGCAGATTTGAAATGTTTAAGCTTTCTTCTAAACACATACAAAGTTTTATTTTAAAGAAATAAGTGGAAATATGAAATAATCTACATTTTCTGAGGCCCGTCTGAAAAAAAAAAAATAACAAAATAGATAAAACAAACATACAACAGTGCTTAATTAACAGCTCAATAAATATGCAAAACAATAAAATATCAGTCTCAATCTTGTTTTATTATTGTAATAATACCCATAACGTGTCTGTGTAAAATTTGAAGCAATTAGGATGTAAGGAACATACTGGTTACTATGCAAATATGCTGGTTTTCATTTCAAAAATGGTCATTTTACTTCCCTAACTTTGAACGCGTTTTTCTCGGTTTCGCGTTTTGATTCATGACAACCTATAACAAGCCATAACTTCGCTTCTGATTGTCATATGAAGTTCATTGAGGTATCATTTTAATCCCTGAAACATGCTCTTTGCAAATATGTAAAAGGTAAAAATGACTAGAGGGGGACTTTACGGCTTATTCGAGGTGTCCAGGCACATATCACGAACGACGTTTTTGTTCTTGGCTATTTTTGACGAACATCTTTTAAAGAGTATTTGATAAAAACATATTCAAAATACATTGTACTTGTTTGGTTAATTTCATTAAAAAATCTTGGATTGTAATTCATTCATACATATAAAAACATGAATCACTTTGGGTAAAGTTCTTTTTGGACCCATACAAGGCTGGCTCAAATCCAATATGTGCAAACAAAGTCAGGTTAACACGGTCAAGTAACGTAGTTTTAATCATTGGCGTGTTAAAAATAAATCACTTGATAATTTCACTTCTGAGCGATGGAACTGGAAGTGTTACACTGCTGTTGAAAGCCCACAAAGTCGATGCATTTGTGTAAGTTGATAAGCTGTATTTTCCTTTTAGGTGCTTACGGTCAACTGGATTTACATTTTAATCAATACGAAGAATCTTGTTTGGTCAACGATATTAATGGATCGTACTATATCTGGGCAAGAAATAACGATTCATCACATTTGTTAAATCTGATTCGTTTATCGCCGGCGAGTAGAGTACAAACTAAGCTTGAGGTATCAGTGAATATCAAATGAAAGTTTACTATGCCGAGTCAAGATAATGTACATACATCAATATAAGCAGAACATGAAGTTATCAATAGCCAGTCTGGAGAACAACGTAGTTATACAAAACACAAAAATACAAGAATGACCACGGGAAGCCCTCTCAGCCCCATTGCTTGCAAAATCTTCTTGGAGTGGCGTGAGCAGAAAGCCATTTCCACAGCTCCGGAATGGTTTTGTCTACGTCTCTGGAGATACGCTGGCATCATATGCATCCTTCAATATTGCGACAATATGTAACAAAGACTAGGCTCTGTTGATGTAAACTGGTTTATATATAATAGTTTAAATGCTACTCGGTTTTAAGCATATTGTTGCCCTAATGTGTACATTTTCAAGAGTAATAACACAGCAATGAAAATACCACCGTCTTTTAAATATTATATAATCCGATAAAGGTCTTACAAAATGTTTTCATACTTACATTAGCGTGATTAAAATGCGTGTCTCGCATTTAGCATATTCAATGCTTTAAAATGTTTCAAACGATTAGTGTAGAGTGTGTAAATTGCGACTTGTTTCTGTCTTAGCGGGACCTGATATGATATTTCAGGAAAATTTACGTGCTGGTTAATACCAGAAACGTGTGTGATCTCTGTATAGAGTGTGTAAATATGTATATGTTTTGAATCAATTGTAGAGCTAACGGCAAAGTATGAATCTATAGGATGATAAGCATGATAAAGAAGACATGATTTGCTCCGCTTATATCACTTCCACGCGTCTGTATATTTTTGCATTATAAACAACAAATGTTTTTTCTTCTATTTTAAACAAAATTAACAGGTACCTAAAATCAGCACAAGCAAACAATGCATGACATTGGGACTGATTTGGTGTATTTATTTGTGATACAAGTACAAAATAAAATTCAGTGAGGAAATTTAATGGATCTATTTTACTGGTCAATAAAAAATCTACAGCAAGCAACATCTTATTCCTTTAGTACAACAATCCGTAGTAGCGTAGCACTTCTGTATATTGTGGGCATATTTGGGTCAATAGGAGACTAGACACAAGGGGCACTAAAGGCAAAGTATGATTCTGTAATTTTCTAGTATACTTATTTAATACTTACCTTCCATGAGCATTCTTTACTTCTTATTTTTTCCACAATTAGATCTGTATTCAATTCCAAAAAGTACGATTTTTAAGTACGATAAGTATTATTTTAGCTGTCATCAAAACACTATAGACGAGGTTTTACGGTATCTTGCCAAAACGTTCTAATTGCGTAACACACATACACACACACCCCCACACAAAATCGTTTTTATGTACACTTCTTAAATGTTTCTTATAAGATGTTTATTTTTCCCCTCTGCGGCTTGAAACACACGCCCATAAACACTTCTCAACTCTGTTCATTATTTTCTAGTGATGCAAGTACATGTTGTACACGTTTATAGACATAGAATTAGACGTGAATATTATGTGTTTTATTATATTACGTAATTGCCTAAAAGCTTTTCATCAATTGATCAAACCTTAAACGTTTTCTGATTAACACAGTTAGCTAGACAAGGTGAGTGCTCTGCCCTAATTCATGTGTGAAGAACATTAAGCACGTTGTACCTTAGCGCTCATCAATTTGGAGTTAATTTTGCGTGGTTTTTCAAGTCATCGTTTAATCAACAGTACAATATGAGGAACATTCTTTGAGAAGTTCTTCATGTATAATGGTTCGTTGGAAGCTGTTAGAAACATATAACGTACATCATTAGTGCATGAATATGTTCTTAATTGGCGTAGACTTTCTCCGTTTAGTTTGAAAGCGGGAATGAAGCAGATAGTGGTTTGTATGATTTCTATTATTTGTCACCGAGATAAAATAGTTTAGTCAAACTTGATTGTTCTGACCGAGTTTAGGAAGTCTGAAGTGATTTGCGTTGCACCAAGTGGACAGAAATACTTAGATTGGTGTTTTAAAATGGAATTTAAGGAAACGTTACGAGGCCTACTTTATAGATCAAATGTAAGTTAAACAGCATGTAGAATTAGTTGGTGTTTTGCTAAATGGTTAGACGTATCATATTTACACTTTTATCTTTCAATTGTTACGGATTTATTACATCATCTTTCATTCAATTCGTTATAATGAATTTTTTCAGTTTCAGAATAATATGATAAAAATATTATAAAATAATGTGCGACTGGTTTGGCTTTTGAATGAACATGAACATAATGTTTTGTGAAAGAGCACACCAATGTAACCATGGGGCATAGACTATTGTATTCAATTTAGAGTGTAGCCCAAAATTAAGTATACAGGCTGAATGTTCTTATCTCATTTAAAATCACATACTAGTACAACAGAGGGTGGGAATGAAACCTTTCAGTGAAATATCAGATCAGATCAGAACTTTTATCAGCACCACGTAGCAGGAGCAGACAGACGAGAAAATGATGAAAATTGGGACAATATTATGTAACCATACGCTATGCGCTAAAAATAATACATCACTCAATAACTACTTTGCTTTCTTGAATTGAACACAATTGCTGGAATTTATTCTTGCGCATGATTGTCAGATTTATTACGCACTTTGGGATCTATAAAGATCAATTACGAAAAATTGTATATCTGCACATGAAAACGTATGTATATATTTTCTTTATGCGAGCAATGGCAATAAATTACTATATAATAAAAAAAAAACCACTTGTGCTGTTTTTTACTTTGAATGTTGACTCAGACTGTTCAAAAATAGCACGCGATACGTATTATGTAAATATTTTGCACATAGTCTTTGTATATTGTCAATCATTTTTGACAGATAACACGCACAACGTTCTCTACAATGCAAGCTATCTATGTACTTTGTGAAAAGTTCAAAAAATAAAAGAGCTGCTTTGCATTAGAATGACGCTGTATTTATTATAAACATAATACGGTCGTTTATTCCTTAACCCCAAAAAGTACGGTTTAATAAAGAAGACTTATTACATACAGTTTTTACGGCCCGAAATGAATGTGAAATTACAATATATTTTTACAGTCTACGTTTGAAAGATTAACAGACGGGAAGGTTAACCAGTATTTTCAACCAATGTTATCTTTGTAAACTTTCATTTACATTGATCGCTAACCAATGAATGCAGGCTTAGTAGCTTACATAGAAGGTTGTGGGCCTTAACGACATTATATACTCCTCAAAAGAATTAAAGGATTAGTTGAATATAATCAGCATTTTTGAAAACATTGGATATGATGATAATATTATTGATAATTGTGCTTGATCTTTCATTACATAACTTGTTCCCTAAGTTGTAAACAAAATTCACTCAATACAAATATCCGCTATCACCCACATCATGAGGGGAGGGGGAAAATGGAGGCTAAAATTTCGATTTTGAAGCCATTTTTCAAGCGTCACCTGGGTCAAGGTCAAGTCACATATTGAGATGGATTTGTGTCTATACGTCACATTAGTATACATGGCCAAGTGGACCAAAAAACGTGTAAGATTATACGTGTAACCTTACACGTGTAACATGGCATACGATTGCATCTTATACGTGTAAGATCGCATCTTATACGTCTTAGAAGCTAGCGGGTTGCTTAAATTAACGAATCATAAATAAAATATCCATATTTAAGCCCCAAACAACAAATCATCTTATGATGATGGTGAAATAAACTTGAAATCAATAAGAATTACCTATTAGTATGAATGGCCAAGTGGTCCAAACAACGCGTAAGATAAACGTGTAAGGTTACACGTGTAAGATTGCATCTTACACGTGTAAGTTTGCATCTTATACGTGTAAGAATGAAGCGGGATTTTAAATTGACGAATCACAAAGTAAGAAATCACAAACAACCAATCATCTCAGGCGTAACAAACTTTAACCAATAATATGTAAAGACGTTTTGTGATTTGTAACACCCACGACTTCTTATGCGTGTAAGATTTGAATTTTAGTGATGGTGACGATACGTGATATTATTGGCGGCGTACCGAGGATAAGGAGAGCTCGTCACCAAAATCTTAAACGAGGTATTTTCTTAATTTGTATGACTACTGCAATGTCCTGTATTTATGACGAATTTGTCAGGAATTATTCCGACTGTTGGTCCGTTATGGTCATCTCACTTTTTTGCTACTTTTTTCAGTTATCTGGAGTCAATTAATTCTCATATTAATTAAATTTTAAAAGGCTGAGGCTGAGATTACAGGGGCACCCAACGAGATTTTCCGATATAGTAAAACAAAGCATTAACTGCTCCTCAGAGCTAGCAAGAAATAAGTAAAAATAATTGCATTTCTCATCTAGGACCGATCGGAAATACTCATTTGACAGCCAGAAAGCCAATTATGTGCATGTTTTTGACAGACAGGAAGGACAAGTAACAAAAATCAACTAGCTGAGATTATTCCACACTCGTCGTACTAGTCAAATCGGAATACCGTCCATCCTATATAGGCAATTCTTACGCGTATAAGAAATGTTATGGCGAGTTTTCATTGGTCGAACATGAATACGCGTAAGATGATAGGTTGTTTGGGGTTTAAATATGGGTACTTTATATATGATTCGTCAATTTAAGCATCCCGCTAGATTCTAAGACGTATAAGATGCGATCTTACACGCGTAAGATGCAATCTTACACGTGTAAGGTTACACGTATAATTTTACACGTTTTTTGGTCCACTTGGCCATTCATATATTAGGGATTGACGGTATTTCAATTTACTAGTACATACGACGAGTGTCGAATAATCTCAGCGTCGATATCGATATGTACCACGTTAGAATTCGCAAACGTGATCATCACCTCTTGAAATTAATTGATATTTTATATAAATTGACTCCAGATAACTGAGAAAAAGTCAACAGAATGTGAGAGAAATCGGGCTGTGACAATGACGGTCCAACTATCGGAACATTTCCCTTTCGGCATACAATACCGGACATTGTAGCACTCATAAAAATTTAGAAAATGCCTTGTTTACGATGTTGGTGACGAGCTTTACTTATCCTCGGTACGCCGCCAATAATATCGTGTATCGTCCATCACTAAATTCAAAATCTTACACGTATAAGAAGTCGTGGGTGTTTCAAATCTAAAAACCTAAAAACGTCTTTACATATTATTGGTCGAATTTTGCTACGCGTAAGATGATTGGTTGTTTGTGATTTCTTACTCTGTGATTCGTCCACTTACACGTTTTTTGGACCACTTGGCCATTCATACATTAGTGGGTATAAGATGCCCTCTATATATCCCCGGGGTGGGGAAAGTCATTAATGTACCCGCACAAAAGATGATCTCCCGGCCCCCTCCTCACATATCCGAGGGGAGGGGTCATAATTGAGCTCCCTTACTAGTGCAATGTAATGCATAAATGAATACTCTATATGTTCTGTCGTTCTGTACCATTTAATGATCACGATTAAGACCCCTGCCCTCAGAGAACCGAGGAGGGGGCCGGGTGGTCATCTTTTGTACGGTTACATTAATGACTTTTCCTCACCCCCGGGGATACATTGAGGGCATCTTATACCCAATAATGTGACGTATAGACCCACATACACGTCACATACACAAACCCACCCCAATATGTGACTTGACCTTGACCGTGGTGACGTTTGAAAAATGGCTTCAAAATCGAAATTTTGGCCTCCATTTTCCTCCCTCCCCCTCACGATGTGCGTGACGGCGGATATTTGTAATGAGGGAATTTTGGCTGCAGCTTAGTGAACAAGTGAAGTAATGAAAGATCAAGCACAATTATGAATAATATTATCATCATATCCAATGTTTTCAAAAATTCTGATTCTATTCAACTGATCCTTTAATTCTTTTGAGGAGTGTATCAGTATAAGCAAGGAAGCTTGCCATAGAATCTTGGACATGCAAACGTTCAATGTCAATACGTTTTCTGAAATGGTTCAATGCACTCGCAGAGTCATACATACATACATCATCATTTTATTGTAACATTTGATTGTTTGCTCCTATACCAGCTAAATATACGAATGACTAATAACCACTGGTGATCGCTCTACATAGTACCAATGCATAGAGTATGAGGCAGGCTCGAAATTGTACGATATGCGCGATAGCAATCAGACACTATGAAATTGAATTCCTATATTTTGTTCGCACGCTCTAGCGTTTATGAGGGCACTATGAGTGCTGAAATGAGTTGCAGTTTATAGAGTATGTATGTTAACGAAGGATCAGTTTATATTTCTAATTGCAACATGTATTCAGAAAAAGAGATATCATCAGAAAACAAAATCACCCAAATGCGGCAGATGCACAAACAATTAACTTACAGAATTTAATATATTGGCTACTCGTTAATGCATTGGCTATGTAAATATAAATGTGGGCTTGTTTCTGTATGTTTCAAGTATGTGCTGGGTTTTGTAATCGCTCAACGACGAGCTATAAACGTTTGACCAATAGAGGTTGTGCATGAAATTATTGATTGGCTCCAAACAAAGGATTCGAACCGGTGTCCTTCACCGTAATCATGCTGCAGTGCAGTCCATTCAATTCAATGTTGTCATTAACCTATTTAATCGTAGTACATTTGTTATGTGTGTGTGGCGAACTGTCACGGTAGATTGCAATCATGCTTTTGTTAAATGCATTTGAGTAGTCCGCCATATTTACGGTATGATACGTAATATTCACAACCTCTATCATTTTCAAAAGCAGCAATAAAAGCAACAAGACGATGCATTTCGTTGGCGAATGCATGGTCATTGTCATGCATATATGAAAGGATGTGTTTCAAACCATTAGTGAAGAGTGTGGTATTTGCGACTTGTTTCTGTCTTAGCGGGACCAGGGCTGATATTCATAAAACCACGCTAGGCCTAGTTGACAGCTAAAATTGACTTTAGCAAGCTGCTAAGCCTAGCTGATTGCTAATTCTTATTCATAAAACCCAGTTAGAGTTAGCAACATTCTAAAATTTTGCCAAAACTTAGAGTTGATCTGGGGCAGCGCTAAGTCACTAGTTGACAACTAGTCTTAATGATTTTGAACTAAGTTTGACATGATTTATTGTTTTAATTTCATATTAACTGTTGTCAATTATGAAAAATAATGTTCTCAGAATATTCTGTTTCTGAGGTCTTCAGTGTGTTTTACACATAAGAAACTGTCTTAAAAACACACAACAAATTTAGGGTGAATGAATAAACATTGAACTAAGCCAGTATTGTTTAACCAAATTTGCACAAGAAAAATGATTATGATATAGCAAGTAATCTTTAGTTAAGCAGATATGTTCAATCGAAGCAATTCTGTTCAATTGTTTGATACGTAAAATATATATTTTGGAGACATGTTACTAATGTTCTCTTTGGTAAAGATGCATGACTTATTTTCAATAACAAATTATATGTCAATTTGATAAAGATAAATCATGCTTGGCTTTTGTCAGGACAACAAGCAAGATATATCATATGCTATTAAATTATCTAATATTATTTACACAGTGTTGTTCATGAAGCTAAATGAGCAGCGTTAAGTGGATGCATGTTGTTTTCTATTTGATGAAGCAATATAGTATGTATAGTATGTTTTTACAACAAACCACGGACTTAACATGTATATGAACTTTACTTGTTCAGAGTATCTTTTTTAATTTAATTTGCCGTAACAACCTTGTAGGCCTATATAGCTTACAAAATACACATGTAATTTTATTAACGAAATCTCAATGAAGACCATCAGCAATGAGTCATTACATTTTGATCATTTTGACTGTGGTTCAGAGCTCAAGTATAATAGACATGTATTATATAAGCCTATTGTATTAGATGTTACACAACTGTTGAAGGCCATATCACCCAAAACACCCAAATAAGTTATCAGCTAAATATTTCTAGTTGATAGCTAGTTAGCAAAGTGTTTAGCAAGGTTTTATGAATAAGAAATTAGTTGATTGCTACGTAGCTATCAACTAGTGGATTTAGCATCTTGCTAAGCACTAGTTGGTTGCTAATTTAGCAAGGCTTTATGAATATCGGCCCTGATGTTTAGCGGGATATGATATTTCAGGATATATTATACAGCAGGTTAATACCAGAAACGTGTGTGATCTCTGTATAGAGTGTGTAAATACATGTATGTTCTGGGTCAATAGTAAAGCTTAAGGCAAAGTGTGATTCTTCATATATGGTTACATGATAAACATGACAAAAGAAGGCATGATATGCTCCGCTTTTATCACTTCCACGCGCCTATGTAGTTTTGCATTACTTTTAGTATTTTTCCTATTTTAAACAAAATTAACAGGTACCATCCTGTACCAGGTTATTTTTTTTAAATAAAATCAGCACAAGCAAAAAGGTATAACATTGGGACTGTTTTGGTGTATTTACGTGTGGTACAAGTACAAAGTAAACTTTAGTGAGTAAATTAATGGATCTATTTTACTGGTCAATAAAAAAATCTGCAGCACCGACAACATCTTATTCCTTCCTGAATGATTTTGTATTTTATGGGTATATTTCGGTCAATAGGAGACATCACTTAAGGGGCACTAGAGGAAAATTTTGATTCTGTAGTGTTTGTATTACTTATTTCACGTCATTCCATGCGCACTCATTATTGTTTCCACAATTTGATGTGTATTGTTTTCCCAAAAGTACCAGATACCTGATGATATTTAATAAGATGAGTATATTCACAAACTTATAACAGTGTAGCTGCATTGGTTATTATCAAACAGATAGAAAAAAGCGTGCACCGTTTTAATAACATGTAGAAGTGTAGTTTGTCAGTCTTAACCGAGGCTCAGTATTTTACATACTGCGTCGACTTACGAGTTGAAGTAACTATGATGCTGTATACTGAGCTAGTGAATACAGTATGTGACATCCCCATAGGGTTTCCAAGCATTCCGTTAGTTCATCGAAAATTGAAGTTTACTCTAGGGGCCAACGTTTGTGCTCACTTCTACCGGGAAAAACATCGCCCGCCAAGGCGTCAACAATGTTCAACGGGTTAATGGTTATTGGCGGTTTCATCATTAGTCTGCAAAATTATGTCATTTTGCTTCCATATTCCAAAATGGTCGATGGTCTGTTAGTGTATTTACCTCAAATGATGAGGGTTGGCCCTCATTTATCTCTGTTTTTTCTCCAGTGGCGTAGATGTAACCAGATAATTCTCGGGTGGCGATGTGTCCACCCGGAGAGAGAAAATGTGAACAATATGAACGGAGGAAGACAATGGAAAAGGAAAAATGGTAAGGAGGGAAGAAGGGGAAGAGAGTTGAAGAATTAATGCTGCATCTCGGATAGTTGTCAGAAGTATGCATCATTTTGCCCTGTTTCAATAGACAAGTCTGCGCGAAGCACGCGTACAATTTCAAATACAAATTACTTTATTCCGAAATCTTAATTTTCTTGTTGTTGCTAAAATTGCCTGAAGCACTATCGATCAAATAATAAATTCATAACAAAAGAGCTGCTGTGGCTCAAGAGCCACGAATATCGGATGGTGCGTTATGCATTTTATGGCCTCTGCATTACCTTTGACCTCGACCATTATGAAGAATGTATTATTCTTCAATTAGCTGGTTTTCTGACCAATTTATGGTAACCAGCCAGGGTAACTTCTGATATCAAATAATTTTGATTTTTTTGAAATTCACGATAGCGATCTAATACAAATTTTATGACAAATTATTAAAATGTGATATTTTTTAAAATTTTGATATATAAAGGTCCTCGAAGTAAATATTATAAATCTAATGATATGTACTTAAAGTGTATGTAACTGGCATGAAAAAACGATGATCAATTGAAAACTTTGAGCTTTCATATTAAAGATTATATATTTTATTCCCAAAAAGAAAATATCCATATCTTCAATACCAGAGGTCAATATTTTCAATTGATCGTCCTCGGCTTTTATCATATCCCAGCTACATACACTTTAAGTACATGTCATTAGATTTATAAAGTTTACTTCGAGGACTGTTAAATATAAAATATATCATTTTTAATAATTTGCCATAAAATATGTATTATATCGCAAATTTCAAAAAATCTAAATAATTTGATATCAGAAGGATATTCTTCGTATTCAGAATACAATTTGATATGTCCGATGTGCTCTCATGTCCCACACAAAATACTACCAACACGCTCATATCTCACCCCTTAACAAAATTAAAATTCAGGATTTCTTCCATTCAACAGCTACCAGCTAAGGTAAATGTTTCAGATGACATAAATATTGCAGCAAGTTTTGAAATATATAGTGGGGACGATGTTGTGGATTACGAAATAGGCATTTAAATGGAAGAAAACGAATTTATATTGTAGAAAATAAATAAAAATGTTCCCTATGATTCCGTGAAATATGGTATGAACTGTCAAAAGGATGGCACTGTACTGCCTGGATGAATGGAACAGTTCATATGTCACCATTGTACTTTTAATATTTGAATAGTATATATCTTTGCGCAAATGTTTGAAGACACTTCTGTGACATGATTACCCCATTTCAGATCAGAATTTACACGAGCACCTTGTACATGTGTATCTGAAGCAGACAGAAGGGGGCTTTAGCAATAGTAATTGCTGCTCAACTGGTTCATTTGTCATGGAAAATATGAGGCACACTTTAAACTTCAATGTTGCTTTTCCGCAGCCAAATCTTGGAATAGTCACTGTGACGTTACATTACAGCTGGCATCATATCTAAATCATATGCATTCATTGTTTATATTGAAGGGTTATCAAGAATCTGGGTAGGTTCAAGAAATAATTATGTAGACAATAGCTTCTGATTTGTGTCAATTACATGGTTAATATTTGAAGAAAAAAACACCTCTCGGTCTTAAATCAATTTCCAGGTGGTCTCGCTTGAGAAACAATCTAATTGCTATCTTAAGGTGGTACTACACACTCTGATTAATTTTGTGACTAATTTTGCATTTTTCTCAAAAAAAACACCACACACTGGTAACATAATTTTTGTATATTATAGGGGCGATGAATCCAATTACTTCACTGAAACTTCAGTGATTCAAGACAAGTGTTTCATTACATACAGCCCATGATGCAGTCATGTCTACAGTAGAATTCATCTCGACCTTTGCAGGACTTAAACCCCATTAAAAGCTATTAAACCAAGATAACACTCATTGAAACAGCTCAACTGATTAAATCGGATCTTCTCTGGTTGTGCACATGTGTCTGTTTTACATGTGCGATATCGCAATAAAGCTGGTATTATAGCTTCAGTTGGGTAACCGATTATAAAGGAAACGGAAGGAAACAATGGTATGTGGACCTTTGTTCACGAAATGAGACAATGGCCTGCTTTTTGTTAACCAGCATTCTTGAAAATGAGCAACATAATGATTGTTGACTTAACACGGTTTGGAAATAATTTCTTCATATTTTTGGCGTTATCTGTCGTTTACATATCCTTCCTAAAACACAAAAGTGCGACCCTCTCCAAACACCTAAATTAGCTAAAAATTTAGGACATGTTACAAAACTATATTTTCTAGAATTTCATAGAATACTTTAAATGTAGCTTGTACCGTTTTTTTGTGGCATCCTTCAGAACGGAGCGGTCCGTTACCAATATAGCTCAATATTTTCGGTCAAATCTCCATTCAATTAACACGGGGAGTTGGCTAGCTAAGAGCTAGCTATGCTTTGCCCTCTACGAAAGTGCGACCCCTTCTGAACATCTAACCTAGCTGTAATTTTAGGTCATGTTAGAGAAATATATTTGCTAGAAGTTTGGAGAATACTTTAAATATTGGCTGGTTATTTTTCACACAGTGATGTTAACTAGTCAAGTGCCCATTCTTCCAACATACATCATTTGTAGAGGTCACGCGTCAATGGTGAGAGCACTGTGTATTGTGTATAGGAAAACGGACAGTAACTGCAGTATGCTGTCTCAAAAAAAATTATGCAAATGAAAAGCACCCTCTCTGGCAATTAGAAAATACCATCGTGAAATAATGCTTACATCAACGTCAAGGGTGTAATCTTAGCTCTCAAATGCTGTTTATTCTGTTCAATTTGCTTGTTTTAATCTCGAGATATGTTTAGTTAAAGACGAAAGGGTAAAATCACAATTGTGCCACTTTTACTAGGGAAGAGGGCTTTACATGTAACATGGATAGCATCAAGTTTATCAAGAGTTCCTTCGTGAAATCAAAATAATGCATCAATTACAGAATACCAAATTGTTTTGACTGTTTTGACTGTTTTATCATGATGCAGGAATGATGGTTCTTTTTTCCCACTTAAAAGAGATTAAAAGATAAATAAATATTTCACATTCTGCTGTAAAAATGGATTTCACATTCTGCTGTTCTGCATGTGCATGTCAATGATTGTCAAACAAATATTGCGCACTTATACATGGTATAGGTTAATGAACGCGTATTACTTGTTGAGAGATATATTAGACAAAACAATGCACGCGTGCATTGTTGATGTTGATGCGTCTAATGCATGCGCCTCGAAATGGGGAGTGCATTAGACGCATCAACATCAGTTATCATTGATTTACATGTACAACTCTCTTCCCTAGTAAAAGTGGCACAATTGTGATTTTACCCTTTCGTTGTTAAATAAACATATCTCGAAAGTGGAACAAGCAAATTGAACAGAACAAACGGCATTTGAGAGCTAAGACTGCGCCCGTGACGTTGATGTAAGCATTATGTCACAACGGTATTTTCTAATTGCCAAAGAGGGCGCTTTTCACTTGCACAATTTTTTTGAGACAGGCTGTATGTTAAGAAATGAGGTACATTCTAGCGGTACCTCTTTTTTAAAATCATCATGATGGTCTTGAGTCACTGACATTCCAGTGTAGTAACTAGATCCCTTGCCCCTGTAATATACATAACTTTTTACCAGTGTATTATTATATTTTGAGAAAAATGCAAAAATAATCACAAATGTATCAAGGGGTGTAGTACCATCTTAAATTCACCTTAAATTACTTACTGAAAGCCATTCCAGAAAACATGTTTATCTTATTGACATTTTTAGGTGAGAGGTATTATAGGTTATAGTAGTCCGTGTTTTCACACTTCACAAGTAAACGAATCACTGGCAAGTTTGCTAGCTCCTTCAAATCATTGTAAGCTTAGGGTACAACCAAAGGTATCGCTAATAACGTCAGTCAAGAGCTTAGGCAAGATAACTGGAAACTACGTGACCAATACCAAAACCATTGCTAAAATGTATTACTTGAAACGACCGAATGATGATGATAACGAAGATAACGATATATTATGCAATATCGCTAGACAAATTCAACGACTCCTATAGTGTCGCAGTGCAGTCTTTAATATTCTGACATGAAGTATGTAACCCTAAGCTCTGCTCTTTTAAAATCATCACATATCTCTCAAATACTTCGTTTTTCTAGAATTGAATACAATTGCTGTAATCTACTCTCGCTCAAGTTTGTCAGAATTATTACGTTTTACCTGAACTATAAAGGATCACTTACGATATACCTGCTCATGAAAACGTGTCCTTTTTATGTTGGCGAGAAACGTTTAAGTACGAGTATTAAAAATCACGGAAAGTAATTACTTCAAGAGGCTCTATAGATTTTTATAGACTTAATTGTAGCAATAGTCAGAGCAAATTTTAATATTTATTATTCACTCTTTTTACTATGAATGTTTACTCAGACTGTTCACAAATAGCACACCTACATATTAAGTAAATATTTTGTACGTCGTTTTTGTCTTTTTTGGATAATTTTGTGCAGACAAAACTCTTAGACTCATCGACAAAAGTTTAAAATAGAAAATGGCTGCTTTGCAAGTCGATGCGTTGGTGTCAGTTTCATCTCTGTAACATGTAATCTATAGGAAAAAAGCATTTTGAAGATTTGATATTTGTTTATATACTTGAAACACCCCCTTAATGACATTTGACAATTAGGCTTATATTATCTTCAAACCCTAAATTGACTGTTACCATGCCAACGAGTCGATGTAAATAATCAGTGTCTGATTACAACTTTGCTATTAGAGTGTCCATCATCAGACATAACACGGTGTTTTATATTTCTATTTAATTGGTGGTCAAGTGATTCAATATTTAGCCAATCACTGATCTATCTTGGTTACCATGATAAAAGATAACTGAAATGCTATAAATCTATTTTATTATATAACAGGAACTTCAGATACAACTTACAATCCTCGGAATAAGTCTTGGAACACTTTTGTGTCAAGAGCGGAAAACTGACCCCCTTTTTCTCACTCGTGCAATTTATTATAAAACAGAAACTTCATATACAACTTACAATCTTCGGAATAAGTCTTGGAACACTTTTGTGTCAAGAACGGAACTGACCCCCTCTTTCTCACTCGTGCAATGTTGGGAAATGCCAATGTCTTCTTTCCAAAGTGTTCCAACATTAATTGATGGGGAGAGGGAAGGGTAAATCATGGTTGTATATGTCATGTTTAATTAATTAAAAATGCAAATAAATAAAGAAGCGTTGCGTTACAATAATCGCTTTAACACTTTCACGCCGTAGAGCAGTATCGCAGTCTTCGAAAATGTGTTGTGCAAGTTAAGCTTCATTTTGCTAATGCTTCTCTTGATGTCACTTTAGCCTCCAATATTGTCCACCCAAAATACTGGTGGCGCTACTGACCATACTATGAAGTACCATTTTAATGTGGATCTACTATCCTGTTTCGATTAAACAAGTAAACCATCCGTTTTGGATCCATTTGAAGCGCCAATATCCTCACACTTAACATAAACTTGGGTATGGTTGCTATTGCAAAATACAAATGTGTCACCATAGCAATCGACAGTCATATTTTGGAGAAAAAAATAGAATATTAGTGATAAATGAGAAGATGTATTAAGAAGTGCCTCTTTAGAATTGCGCTACAAGCAAATTGTTTCCAATGATAAAGTGTATTTCGCGTATCACCTGGTACCGTAGTCTGTTTAAATCATGATGAAATGATATTTAACTGATTTGAAAATTAAATTTCGGAATTACTAAAGGAATTGAACGTACATTCTCAGGAGATGTGCAACATTAATGTCGTATGGTGTGAGATGTTTTGTTCAAAAATGGACGACAATAATGATGATGATGATGATGATGATGATAATAATAATGATGATGATGACGATGATGATGATGATGATG
Source organism: Amphiura filiformis (assembly GCF_039555335.1). NCBI lineage: Eukaryota > Metazoa > Echinodermata > Ophiuroidea > Amphilepidida > Amphiuridae > Amphiura > Amphiura filiformis. The sequence continues at coordinate 13,578,613 of NC_092642.1, read as the reverse complement.
TTGATGATGACGATGATGGTGATGATGGTGATGACGATGATGGTGATGATGATGATAACGATGTTAAGATGCCGACAATGATGATGACGATGATGATGATGGTGATGATGATGATGATGATGATGATGATGATAACGATGATGATGATGGTGGTGATGATGACGATGATGATGATGATAACGATGATGATGATGATGATGATGATGATGATGATGCCTATGATGATGGTGAGGAGGAGGAGGATGATGATGATGATGATGATAATGATGATGATAATTATGACGATGAGGGAAATAAGCTATATAGTATTCATCCTCACGCGACAAATTCAACATCTCCTATTACGTGTAGTGTCGTAGTGCATTCTTCTATATTCTGACAAATGTATGTAACTCTAGGCTAAGCTCTTTTAAAACCAGCAAACCAGCACCTCTCAAAATACTACTTAGTTTTCCTAGAAGAGAACACAGATGCCGGAATCTACTCTCGGTCAAGTTTGTCAGGTTTATTACGGTTTTTGTGATCTATAAGGGATCAATTACGACACAGTTTGTATATATATATAAGCTCACGAAAACGTGTATTTTTTTAAACGAGCGAAATTGAATGTATGTTTTTATTATTTAACAAAAATACAAGTTATATAGTGATGCGGTAGCTTCGATATGCCAGTTTTAAAAATAAAGGACTCATTTTTCAATTCAGCTTTCAAGATGAATGAATATCTGCTAGTATTTCCTAGTACTAGTATATGTCATTGGTGGTACATTTACCATTAAATACCGATGTTTCCTACCCAATAAAATGTCTACGTTGCAAGTATTTGTATATGCAAAATTATGCAAAATTATGAAACATGATTTTCATCCATGGCGTTGTATTTTTTAAAGACAGTTCTCATTCATACGGATCTAGTCACCTGTTTCGAATGCTCCAGCCATCTGGAACCATTTGAAAAGCAAAGCCAGTACTATCCTCACACTAACAGTGGGCAAATTCCCCCAGTCAGAACTCTTGCCCCCCCTGTTGCCCCCACTAAAAACCTAAAATTACTAATATTTTACCTTTTTGCGGTAATTTTGCTCAAAATTTGTTGGTTTTGCCCCCCACCCCTGAAATTCACTTTGCCCCCTCAATGCCCCCCCCCCCCCCGAAAAAAAAATTTCTGGCACCGCTACTGCACACTAACATAACTTGGGTATGGGATCTTCAGAAATGTACCATGACAATCGTCAGTCATTGTTTGTAGAACAATAGAGAGTATTTTGCGATAAATGAGAACATACAGTACATTAATTATAACAAGTGCTTCTTTTAATTGCGTTGCAGATTGTGTCCAATGTAATCACATGTATTTCGCGTATTCACCTAGAATTTGTGATGAAATTAAAGTGAAATTAAAAATCAAGTTTTTGGAATTAATAATGGAATTAGTAGTTACAGGGTGTCGCCCCTCCCCCAATGCAATACACAAACAGACACACCCACACACAAACAAACAAACAAACAAACAAACAAACCCAGAACCCTCATTGCGCCCTCTTTTTCTGCTATTTCTGAAAAGTTGATCAAATATATTATTTTTGGATACAAGAATTTTTGGTTTTTGAACCCTTGACGAAACAGCCCTCGTCCTCAATGCATCAATTGCGTTGCGTACCATCCTTGTGCACCGGATACTTGGGAATGCAACAGTAATCCGGTTGTTTCTTGGCCAAACTGGAACATGCGCGTTGCGTCCATGTACAATGCAATACACGGAATTTATATAGCGCTTTACAATGATCTTAAAAGTGCAACTTACATTACAGCTTAGGCTACAGTAATGTACAACTTAATAAAAATAAATAAAAATAACTTAGTTTGGAAATAAATAGGTTTTCAGATTAGATTTAAAAGTGGCCAGACTATGCGAAGTACGAAGTTTTACAAGTAATTTGTTCCAGAGAGCTGGCACAGAATTGCAGAAGGCATTATTCCCATATGTTGTGTGAGTTCTTTTACATTCAAGCAGACTGCCATCAGCATGTGATCGTCGGAACATACCATCAGGAAATGTGTGAGATTTTAGGAGATTTTGTATATACAGTGGTGTTGTTTCATGTCTACTTTTATAAGCGAATGTGAGTAGTTTGTAGGTAATACGCTCATTAACTGGAAGCCAGTGAAGCTATTTCAGCGGAGGAGTGGTGTGTTCCATACGGTTTGCCTTGAAAACAAGTCTGGCAGCTCTGTTTTGTATCTTTTGTAGTTTTTGTGTGTTTTTTACAGTTGTTCCATATAATAAAGAGTTACAATAATCAATTCGAGAAATAACAAGTGAGCAAGTATCTTTATCAATATAACAGCGAATGCGTCCTATATTACGAAGATGATAATTTAAAGAGCGAGAGACAGCAGCTATTTGAGATGACATAGACATGGTTGAATCAAAAAGAACTCAAAGGTTGCGTACAGAATCAGATGGTTTGATAATTGTTCCACATACGTTAAGAGTTGGTTCATATATATATTTCAAATTATATGCAGAGCTAGCAACAAAGAATTCGGGTTTATCTTCATTCAGTTTAAGCTTATTTACATTCATCCAATTCTTGATTTCAGCAATACATGATTCCAATTTGAAAAGAGCAGTTACACTATCTCCAGGTATGCGGGGATTAAATTCTGTATATATTTGTGTATCATCTGCGTATATGTGATAGTTCAATCTGTGTTTCTGGATAATTTTTCCAAGTGGGTATGTGTAGTAGCTAAACATCCCAGGACCTACCACTGATCCCTGGGGTAGGCCAAATTCCATTATTTGAGTTTTAGAAAAATCACCACCTATACCAACTTGGCTATTGCGTCCTTTGAGGTAGGAGAGTATCCAGGATCGCACGGCTCCATTAATGCAAAGAGATTTTTCAAGTCTATCATTCAAAAGTCTATTCATATCAAAATCAATAGTGTCAAAAGCTGCACTTAGATCTAATAATGCAAGATAAACAGCTTTTTTGTTGTCCATGCAGTGCACACAGAATATCATTTTTATCATGTAGTGTACTAATAGCGTGTACCCAGTGTAAGGCGCGTGTATACTTTCTTCTGTACCGCGCTATATTCGCGTATTACATGTTTATCGCGGAGGCACAATTGCGTTCACAGTGTTCCAGTTTGGCCACGAAATACTTAATTTGATAATAGTTTGTGGTCCTCTCTCATCAGCGTCACTTTGTATTTTGCCACAAAGGAAGAAATCAAGTGGTGCGACATCTAGGGATCTTGTAGGGCACTTTTACTATTCATTTTATTTGATAATCGTTAATGTAGCCAAAACTCATCTGTGGACACCGTGAAAAACATGTACATTTCTTTAAAAGGGTATATCTACAAAAGTTGTGAGCCGATTGAAATATTTTTGTTTGGGTTATTAATCCTAGCATCAAAGGTTTTTTACATATTAAAATGAATTTGTATAACCTTTCAGAAATAGAAGAAACAGAGGGCGCAATGAGGTTTCTGTTTTGGGGGGCACACTGCATTTGCCTTCAACAAATAAGAGAGTTTGCAGCGTTATTGTTGTGTGATTAAAAATTTTAGTTTAGATATTAATGATGACAAAGGTGCTGATGAGACGACGACGACGACGACGACGACGGCGACGACGACGACGACGACGACGACGATGATGATGATGATGATGATAATGATGATGATGATGATGATGATGATGATGATGATGATAATGATGATGATGATGATGATGATGATGATGATGAAAGTGCTAATGCTAATGGCAATGCCGACGACGACGACGATAATGATGGTGATGATGATTATAATAATGATGATGATGATGCTAATGATGATGATGATGATGATGATGGTGATGGTGATGACCATGACGGCAATGATGATGAGGAGGAGGAGCTGTTGCTGATGTAGATGATGATGGGGAAACTAACGATATTAGATATCAAATTCAAGCTCGCGAGAAAAAAATTCAACGTCTCCTATAGTGTCGTACTGCATTCTTCAAAATTCTGAAAAAAATAATGTAACCCTAGGCTTATGCTCTTTTAAAATCATCATACATCACTCAACTACTCTTTTTATACAAATTGAACACAATTGCTGGAATCTACTCTCAGACAAGTGTGCCAGATTAATTACTCTTTTCAGGATCAATTACGGCATCAGTTGTATATCTCCTCACGAGAGAGAGAGAGAGAGAGAGAGAGAGAGAGAGAGAGAGAGAGAGAGAGAGAGAGAGAGAGAGAGAGAGAGAGAGAGAGTAGCCAAACCACATCCGCGTAAACAGTGAAAAACATGTACATTTCTTTAAAAGGGTATATCTTCAAAAGTTGGGAGCCGATTGAAATATTTTGTTTGGTTTATTAAACCTAGAATCAAAAATTTTTTATATAGTAAAATGAATTTGTATAACCTTTCAGAAATAAAAGAAAAAGCGGGCAATGAGGTTTCTGTTTTTGGGAGCACACTGCATTTGCCTTCTGCAAATAAGAGAATTTGCAGCGTTATTGTGGTGTGATTAAAATGTTTGGTTTAGAAATTAATGATGACAAAGGTGATGATGAGACGACGACGACGACAACGATGATGATGATAATGATAATGAGATGATGATGATGACGACGACGACGACGACGACGATGATGATGATGATGATGATGATGATGATGATGATGAGATGATGAAGAAGGAGAAGAAGAAGGAGGAGATGATGATGATGATGATGATGAAAATGAAAATGGTAATGCTAATGGTAATGCCGACGACGACGACGACGATACTGTTTGGTTTAGAAATTAATGACGACGACGATGATGATGGTGAGATGATGATGATGATGATGATGATGATGATGATGATGATGATGATGATGATGATGACCATGACGGCAATGATGATGATGAGGATGAGACTGATGATGATGTAGATGATGATGGTGAAGATAACGATATTAGATTCAAGCTCACGAGAAAACTATTCAACGTCTCCTATAGTGTCGTAATGCATGCTTCAAAATTCTGAAAAAAATTGTAACCCTAGGCTATGCTCTTTTAAAATCATCATACATCACTCAACTATTCTTTTTTTACAAATTGAACACAATTGCTGGAAATCTACTCTCAGGCAAATGTGCCAGATTAATTACTCTTTTCAGGATCTGTAAGGGATCAATTACGGCATCAGTTGTATATCTCCTTACGAAATCGTGTCCTTTTACTTTAAGCGAGCAAATATTTTTTACATTTAATAAATGTACGTACGAGTATTAAATATTACGGAAAGTAATTATTTCAAAAAGCTTTAAAGATATTGATTTTATAGACAGAATTGAAGCGTTAATCAGAGCAAATTTTACCATTCATTTTTCACTCATTTTTTTCGAATATGAGTGTTGACTCAGACTGTTTAAAGATAGCACACCATATGTATTATGTAAATAATTTGCATGTCGTCTTTGTCCGTTTTTGATCATTTCAGACAACACCCGGATTTATCTATAATACCTTCAAAAGTTCAAAATACAAAATGCCTGCTTTCCATTACAATGAAGCTATGCACACAGTAGGGTCGTTCTTAAATTGCTTTATATCGAAAAGAAGAGGGTTTAAATAAATATCCGGGGTTCTTTTTTTGCTGTAATATCAACAAACAGGAAGGTAAAACTACATATTATCGCAATCAATGTTATCTTTTTAAACTTTCTACGATATTTGGCTGGCTCAGCAGACTTGTAGCCGGTGACCACTTGAGAAGAGAAATTCCCATTTTATAGCCTAAAAGCTACATACAGGGTGTATCAAAATGATTGGTACCGTCAGTTTTCAGTGATTATGGACAAGACTGCTACATCACAATGCAACATAGGATACACCTAATTTGTAGACAAATAATATGAACGATTATAAACTATAAATTGAGGCAATTTTACTGTGATCCAAAGCTGAATTTGGAAGCAGCAGGCTTTTCAATAAACATGAAAACAGATGGGTACCAATCATTTTGATACAGCCTGTAATGTATAATGATTTTATAAAGTCTGCACAAAAAGTAACTCAGCTGTTATAAATACACCTATAGCTTCAGAACTAATAATTGTTTTCAAAATTTTTTAACATAGAAAAAAGGACAATTTATTTACGCGAATCATCTAGAGCTCAAGGCTCGAGTCGAGTCGAGTTTTTGGGTCTCAAAATCGAATTGAGTCGAGTTGTTACATACAAGGTAGTAGCATATTACAACCAAAACACTGCACATTAAGTCATCAAATAGTATGCATGTGTATAGATTTAATCTTGATTTGAACTGCATTATTTCTTTAGGCAGTTTTGAATACAAGTTGATCAAGTGGTCTTTGAAAACATGGAATTATAAAATCATTATGTATTATGTAGCCTTCAGGCTATAAAATGGGAATGTTATGTCCGCGGGTGTTATGTTCTAATATGTTAAATTGCACACAATTAAAACATAATGAGGAGTGTTCGTACAAACATTCCACACATAATGTCCCTCTGACGTCATAATGTGAGGGCGCCCATGCAAATTTGGGAAATTCTTGCTATGTACAAAAGTATAGGCAAAATTGATTTTATCACTAAAATAAGCACAAAGGATGGATTTTTTTTATGGCGGATACAAAATCTCAAGGGCGAGGGCGGTACAACCCCCACCCCCTTCGTAGTTCTAGGATTAAATGACCAGTCAGACAATGAGGAAACTATTCACAAAACAACGACATTGAAATGCAAGTTGATTCTACTTTGAACATTTATCACCAAAGCACCAAAACAGAATAATCTCAATATCAACCATACCATTGACCATGTGATTTTTTTTATCTAATACAAGTCCAGTCAAATTATTTAATTTTAAACCAGAACTACTGTGTCATATTTTGTGACACAGACTACGAGGGTGGTGTAGCAATTCCCCTTATTTTCAAATATAAACGTCATATAACCGTTATATTTGATGCCAATGTATAGCTATGGATCTCCTCACTCAGTGATATCAAAACAAGTAAAAATAGGTACCTAATGGTGGGCCTCACTAACCCCCTCTTGTCATTATTTATAGCCGGTCCTACCCCATGGGAAGCTGCTGGGGTAAAAATGTGTCACTAAAATGAGCGCAAAGGACGGATCTACGATTTGCTCAGATCGTTTGGGCGTAAATACGCGCGTTTTTTATATGGCAGATACACAATCTTGGGGGGGGGGAGGTATAACTCATGTTTATTTCAAAAAGCTTTAAAGATATTGATTTTATAGACAGAATTGAAGCGTTAATCAGAGCAAATTTTACCATTCATTTTTCACTCATTTTTTTCGAATATGAGTGTTGACTCAGGGCCTCACTAACCCCCTCTTGTCATTATTTATAGCCGGTCCTACCCCATGGGAAGCTGCTGGGGTAAAAATGTGTCACTAAAATGAGCGCAAAGGACGGATCTACGATTTGCTCAGATCGTTTGGGCGTAAATACGCGCGTTTTTTATATGGCAGATACACAATCTTGGGGGGAGGTATAACTCATAATTATTTCAAAAAGCTTTAAAGATATTGATTTTATAGACAGAATTGAAGCGTTAATCAGAGCAAATTTTACCATTCATTTTTCACTCATTTTTTTCGAATATGAGTGTTGACTCAGACTGTTTAAAGATAGCACACCATATGTATTATGTAAATAATTCAGTGATATCAAAACAAGTAAAAATAGGTACCTAATGGTGGGCCTCACTAACCCCCTCTTGTCATTATTTATAGCCGGTCCTACCCCATGGGAAGCTGCTGGGGTAAAATGTGTCACTAAAATGAGCGCAAAGGACGGATCTACGATTTGCTCAGATCGTTTGGGCGTAAATACGCGCGTTTTTTATATGGCAGATACACAATCTTGGGGGAGGTATAACTCATGTTATTTGGCTAATTTAAATTTAAAATGTATGTAAATAGCGCCCTCAATTTGCACATTAATGTACAGCTTTAAAATCACCACAAAAAGCATAAAAAGATAAATAATTTGATATATAAACGAAAATATAAGGTAAAAATTATAAAATGTATATACAGTTTATTAGTGTGATAGTTGTTACTATTATTCAGATCTAGATTTGAATATCATAATAACCTTTTGTTACACAAATTAATAAATGCTCACATCAGAACAACCGTGAAGTACAGACAATGAGCAAACTATAAACAAGACAACGGCAGTGGAATGAATGTTGATTCTACTTTATAACATTTATCACCAAAGCAGAATAATATCAATATCAACCATACCCTTGACCATGTGTTTGTCTGATTTGTTTAAATCTAATACAAGTCCAGTCAAATGATTTAATTTTACCCTAGAACTTCTGAGCCCCGGGTACTGGATCATATTTTGTAACACAGACTAAAAACTTTTTTTAAATAATTATAAACGTCATATACCGTTATCCCGGGTGTCCCAAAAATAGGTGACATGTAGATTTTTGAAAATAATCTAAGTTAATGTTAACAAATTTAAATATCCTTTTCATTACATAATCTATGTACCCTCTAATAGTACCCCTGTGAATGTCAAGTTCACAACCTACGTACTTTTTCCGCATTCCAGGCATTCCTGCCAAGCTCTTTACATGAATTAATGCAACACGAGGTTCACTATACCACCATCACAACCCCCGTGCATTTGGCGGGGCACTTGAGTAGGCCCAGCCGTAGCATGGCAGATGCAGTATTTTATTCTGATAAACAAAGAATACAACCTGTTCAGTTTTATTTCCAGAGTTCAGTCAGAAATGTTAAAACAGCAGCGATTTCAAGTTACCACCAAGAGTCAAGCAGCTCTAAAACTGATTTATTTTCAGTGTGCAGTATTTAATTTGTCAATATTTGTCTTTTGTCTTTTGTTCAACAAATGAAAGGCAAAAGAAACATAAAAAGTAATAAAAACAAAATTTAAAAACAAAGTGCTTGTGTTCAACATTCGTTGTGCGATATTTTGCCACACTTGACACCCCTGTCATCTTGCACTCATAAGTTAAGTTACTTTTAAAATACGGAATTGAAACTTGGCAAACAAACTCAAGAAGAATGAATTAATAATATCTGAAAAAATGACATTGTTTTGTTGTACCATCACAAAATGCGGTTAATTTTCTACATGAAACCTTTTTGTGGGACACCTTGTATGTGATACTTATACATAGCTATGGGTCTCCTGTATTCAGTGATACCAAAATACATGTAAATACAAACACTTCCCTGGTACAAATAAGTAATACGTACCTAATGGTGGGCCTCACTCCCCCTCTTGTCATTTTTGATGGCCGGTCCTATAGCCCAGGGGAAGCTGCTGGGGTAAAATTTATCACTAAAACTAGCGCAAAGAACGGATCTACGATTACCTTAGGTCGTTTGGCCGTAAACACGCGCTTTTTTTTGGTTTAAAATCTTGGAGGGGGGGGGGTCCTTCGTTGTTCCAGTGTTAAGGTCAAGATCAAGCCATTCATGTCCCGAGAAGAGTTACTGACGTCGTTAGTTCGGAGTCGAGTTAAGTCATTTTGGATTTTGTAAATTACAGTCCGAGTCATTTGCGATTTACGACTCGTGTTGAATCTCGATCCATACAAATGTCGAGTCCAGTCCGAGTCGAATTGATTCAGTCGAGTCGACCAGCGGTCTACCGACAGCGGAGGGGAGAGGTCAAGTTATCCCTATGGTTCGAAATACCTGGACAGACTTGACAAGTTCTGATGTTATCTTCCTTTTAGTCCACAATTATCCTCATTTTGCCGGGATTTTGCCCCATTGAAGCATTCAAATTGCATATTTTCCAGCACAAATTCGCATCCACTTATCCCGGTAAACACACTTTTGTACCACCTCACCGAGAGGATTTAGCAATATTGCTCCTTGGACATTTTATCTGGCGCTCCACTGGTCGTTACTAGTGTACATCTCACCAAGCTTAATAGCTTCATTTTGTACCTGTATGTGCGTGAAAGCTTGCTAAACTTTTCAGAGTACACTTATGTGTTGTTGAAGACTGAAAGTAGGTCGACTTTGGGAGTCATGAGAACATGTTAGTTCTCAAAACATATGGGTACTACGCGGAGTACTTTTGGACTCGTTCATTTTTCTTGCGGGTTGATGCATTTATATTTGCTCTATTTGCTCGCATAATTGCCAACATTGTTAGTGGCAATTTTGTAATTAAAAAAAGAAAAAAAAAGAAACCTGAATAGTTTTCTTGTGTATGAAATAGGTTAATAAATGCGTATCACTTATTATTTTGTACAATTTGACTCCAACAACTAATACACACACATTATTAACCTTAACTTGAGTGACGAATTTTAAAGGTTTTTCCCTGAAACCCCTCAAAAGTTGATAGATTAATTAATAAGTCAAGTTTCCTTTTATGGTGTTTACCTTCAACTGGATTCAAAGTCCTGTTAAATATGGATGAAGTATTTCTGTTTTGTCTAATGGATCAAACCTTCTGCGCCATATACTAATCAATTATGATATTGATCTGGTTCGTTTATGGCTAAATACTGCAGTAACAACTCTGAACGTTGTCAGTGAAAGTTGAATGAACTCAGCATTCTAGATCGAAACAACAAGTCTCGTTATTAAGATATGAATATAAACTCGGAGGTCGTTGCCCCCAACTGTGGGGTTTGGTGGTTCAACGCCAGTAACGTTGCCGAATGGGCAAGGGGGTTGAGTGCGCCTGGAAAAATGTGAAAGAGAAGACTGCACCTGTGATAATTAGAAGAAAGAGAAAATCTTGAAGGCTAAGGAAAAGAAAAGGGGCGAGGTGCCCGATAGGCCAAAATAGTGTAAAATACATTTGATTTTTCGCGCACACTGTCCCAATATAGCCTTTTGGGGAAGCTCAAAGACTTTACATGTACGCGTTTCTCTTCAGAAACGGTATATGTATATCGATTGCTCAGTGCCAGAAGTGGGTAAGTGCAAATGCTGCCCTGTGAATATTTGGCAATTGACGCACAATATTATTGTACTCATCTATACATGGCAGCTGGCAGCTACACATATCAGCTATTGAACTTGTCCACTTCTCTCACTGAACCCACCGTTAAATTATTTAACCGGGAACTTTTTTCGTCTTTTCCCCGAAAATTTACACCCCCCTACCAAATAATGGCTACGTGCCTGTTCAACCCTAAATAAGCCCCGAACTCACATAAAAAAAATTATTAACCCTATAATTTTTGTTGCTTGACTCTAATTGACAATTGCAACCCAAGTGCAATTTATTAAAGACCACAGTATACACAAATCACTAGAAGTAGATTAGTAGCCAATTTATAGAAAACACAGTAGCTGCACAAAATCTATAATGATATCCAAAGACATTTTTGCGATAAAATTATTCATTTTCAGATGTTTTAGTAAAACAATCACTAGTTAGTGTTGGAAATCGTGGCTACCTATGATACTTGATATTTTGCAAATTGCACACTAATGTGCTAAATTGTTTAGAAGGTGTAATAACGCGGCAATGAAAGTATCACTGTCATTATTTTGATAATACATATCCGTTAAAGGTCTCGCTGTTCAGTGTTTTCATCCATGTAATAGATTGTGTGTCTTGCATGTTAACATGTTTAATACTTTTAAATGTTTCAAAGCATTTGTGCAGAGTGTGACATTCGCAAGTTACCTCTGTCTTTGCAGAACCTGATATGGTGTTTCATGATAATGTTCGATGCAGGGTAATACAAGAAACGTACGTGATTTCTCTGTAGGTTATATAAACAATAATTTAGTCAATAGGAGGGCTCAAAGGCAAAGTGTGATTCTAGAGCTGTTTGTTTGATAAAGAAGAACTACCTGTATAGTTTGCATACTATGTATTTGATCAGTATTATCACAACCTGTACCAGGTGGTATTTTTTTAAGCACACAAAAATCTATAACTTCATAGCTATATCTATGTGTGCAAGTACCAAGTACAATTCAGTAAGCAAATTTCATGGATCTATTTTCTAGATAGTAACAAAGACTATAACATATGTGACACAGGCTGTTCCCTTTCTTACAACTTGTAGTTTGGAAGCCAAACAACTACTCATATTACGTAGACTTACGAACGAGTCAAAGCAGTGGAGTTGAAGTAAATGAAGGGACTGCCTTCAATGATGACTTTTTTAAATTCAAAATGTATCATTAGTATCCACTATTTAGTTAATACATTATAGGGTTGAGGTTATTGAACAAGCAATGTCCAGTTAATCTTTCCCGAGGAGTGTTACAAAAGCGTTACATCCATAATGTTACAGACTCAACTGTAGACCTTTTCAAAGCGTTTTGTATGGCTTGTGCAAGAGATTGATATTTATATTGCAAAGACCACATGAAGACCAAATCAAATGTGCCGCAGACGACAAACATGCGCATTTTTCTTTCTTTTACTGTCACATTGTGAAGTGCCAAATAGTGGAAGTGTTAGTTCAATACATTTAGAAAATATTTCACTGTGATGACTCAAGTTGATTTTCACTCAAAAGGGTACGTGATTCCGCTTGATTCATTGCTTGCGCACCAATTTGAATCCATAGGTTACTGATAAATACTGCGATATTTTCCGATCTTGATTGAAAAGGTCTATTGCACTGAAAACCTGTTGTTTGATCGTTATCATGTTCTGTTCATGGCTATTACATGCTCTGTAAGCTGCTGCATTACGTGTTTTGAAATCATACTCTAATTAATAACAAAGACTATAGCATGTGACACAGTCTTATTCTTTCAACCTGTAGTTTGTTGGCCACAAAACTACCCCTATTACATAGACTTATGAATGGAAACAGGGGAGTTGAAGTAACTACTTCGATGATTAGTATGCAATATTCAATAATAAATATACATACTTCCTTATTTCGGGTGTTTTTCCTACTCTCCATAAACTTCTTGTTCTGCATCGAAGTTCCCAAATCAATGCCTCCATTAGAGTGTCCTCCTTGTAGTTATGTAAGGAACGGTCTACCAGGGGTTCTGGCTTCATGTTTGGGGTTACCTTTGTAAGGCGTGTTTGTCTTTAAATCTTTTCAGAGAGTCTTGGAAAGTCTCAGTATAGCTCTTTGGTACTTGTGTGCTTTTCCCAATGGATACTTTATACTATCCTAAGCATTCTGGTGTAACAGCCATCAAGCTCTTTAGTTTGGGAGTCAAGGTCAAGACTGGCTTCTTCACATCCATTCCACTGTTGCACTGAAACAACCGCAGTTTGAATATCTTCGGTAGAGCAGACTTGCGAGTCTTGCATAAGCTTTTTTAATGCCCTCTAAGGTGCTGCATTACGCGTTTTGAAAGCATACTCTTTGTTAGCTATCCATGCTCTAAGATATTTTGAGCCTTTACAACTCGTAATGCCCTTTCTTCCTTTTAGTTAGAATCCAAGTGTTTCTTCCTTGATATCGATGGCGATTCTCAAGACAGAGCACTGCACTCACAAACAGATAGGGGACAAGGGTATCACCTTGCAGAACACCAGACAGGATGTCAAACAGCTCTATTTTGCCACCAAGGGAGATTTGGCTCTGGGTTTCTTGTATGTACATACAACAACGTCCACACTTTGTTTTGGTGTAGGCTATGACGATCTGTATCGTATTAGCCTGGAAGCTTTCCTGAGGCCAATGAAAGCTAAATGTTGCTCCTTCTATTATACTCCTTAAGGTTAGCCGAGAGTTTTTCATGCGCTTGATTTCAGAGGGGCGTAAGTTCATAACAGAAACAGCCATGCAGAAAATGAACAAGCGTACCGGGACGTAGGCCTACTTACAATAGAATATCGATCCACGGTCAAGACATGAAAAGGCTATGAAACTTGGCTTAGCTCGTGCCCGGAGCTCGGATGCCGGAGGGTGGGGGGTGTCACAAGCCATTTTCGGCAATTTTCACAAGGATTTTATAAATTTTAAAATTGATTGGGGGCACTTCGTCAAGCTACGCCCTGGAAAATGTGTTGATTTTGAATTTATAGCCTTGATATCTTTGATGAAATCAATGCTGCTATTCCCCTGATTACAATGTAAGGGTAGGCAACAACAACAATATCAAAAAGCAATTATTTGTAAATCGAATTTGGGATGAAAATCAACAAGACAGACTTAGCAGGCCTACAAAGTGAAAAACAATCAATCACGATTCACTGCACTCAGCGAATCAATCAAATAAAACTAAAAAGAAAGGAGCAAGAAAGAATAAAGAAATAGTGAAAAAGAGAAAGAAAGAGAGAGAAAGAAAATGAACGAAAAAATGTTCTCAAAGCGGATGATATAACTATAATTGGATGCAATTACATATGATTACAATCGCGTCCGCATTATGGCTCTTAGAATAAACACGCATGTCGGCGCTGAAATTTTGAACGAACTGATGGAGGAAAACCTCGTTTTTTGCAAAACTAGCTTCAATTTGGAGTGAAAATCAAATGGAATAGCAATTGGCAGAATGTTGAGAAATAATGTAGGTATTCAGATGTCTAAATTAACGTCTCGTAATCAAGATATCGATAATTTCACAAACCAGCTTTTTCTCAAGCAAATTCTCCAAAGTTTCTGGCACTTGAAGGGTTAAAATTTAATCGGTACTGTAGGGAAAGAGTGTCTTCTCGGCGGTCATTATTTCTTTGATCGATTTGTAATACAATACGAAAAAGAAGAAAACATTTATACGGAGCGCACATTTGAAAAAAACCTCATGGAACGTGTTTTTGATCTTGTGAACATGGTGGGTAAAAATGCTTTAAACTAAGGATTTTAAAATTTATTCTAATAATTTGTATATAACACACACAAAAAATGTTAAGCTACATCCAATGCACCAACATTTCACTCGCTGCGATATTTGATTACTGAGAAAACTCTGTTTTAGAGAACAACTTTATACGTCTTTTATACGTTTTTTATACGTCTCTTTGTGTAACCTTAACAAGCTTTTAGCCACAATTGATGATAGGCTGATGTCACAGTAGCTTCCCCGTGGCTTAGGTCTCCTGACCTTTGTATTGGATTGAACTTACACTATAAATGGGCTTTTGATCAGGCATTCGTTTGTCTTTGTCAGCAATGCATCTGTGCAAATCGTTTGCACCATATCGTCCTGATAACATCGCTTTACAAACTTCTGGTGGGATGAGAATAGATTATTTATTCGCCGTTATAGTATTGATGTAACAGGATTAATTACCATAGCAATAGGTGAAAACAATTTTCAAATGTATTGCCCTGCACTATAATAGGCTGTACTCATCACCTGTCATGTCTGTGTATGTGTGCAATCATAGCTTCAATACAACACCGCTCTTTTGAAAGACCCTAAACGTACACGAACTCTGCATAATGTGAAATTTCCATAGAATTAAGATCCAGGTCTTTATATGCATATTCTTTGATAATAATGGTGCGATGCAGAGTTACAGCGTACGTCTAGTGCAGGGCGATACATTCCAAAATTGTCTTCACCTATCGCTATGGTAATTAATCATGTTACATCACTACTTCTACGGCGAATAATAAATCAGTGCTACGAGGTATAATACAAGCTGCTACAATAATCAATTTAGGTGTAAAACCGTAGCTATGAAAGTAGCATCAATTGTTCTGATAATACATATCCGATGAAGATCAGAGGATGATTTTAGGAAGCCCCATCATGCACTATAAAAGTGTTATCACTAGAGTTTCAACTGCAAAAGATGTTGTTTTAGAATTGTGTGTGTGTCATTATTACTCGGTCGATTTCAGATCTAAAGTGATGTAGGCATAAAGGATAATTCATAGATAACATAAAATGTGAAATCGACCAGCTTTTTGAAGGTGTTTTTATTGTAAATATATCTGTCCAAATTCAAATTTAACCATGCACGTGTATGCAGTGGGCGGGCAGTGGTGTCATGTTCACTCACACAGCTATGCTAACCGCTCGACTTGCTGGGTAGTGCTAAAATCATCCTCTGGATGAAGATCCTGCAAAATATTTTTATTCGTGCAATACAGTCAACGTATTGCATGTGTTTCAAAGTATTGCTTAGAGAGTCAAATTTGATGATTAAGCGGGCCATGATCATACATCCCAAGAGTTGTATACTCTAATAATATAAAACAAACTTTTGTGATCTCTGTATATAGAATGATATGAAAACATGTTTTGGTCGATGGGAAAGCTACAGGCAACGTGTGATTCTAGACCTGCATGGGTGATAAAGAATACATACTTCAATTTCCAATTTCACTGCTGCATTCTAAAGTATATCATAAACACATTGCCAATATGTAACAGATACCTGGTTATATTGTCATCAACACATATCTCACACATATTATAACATTTTGTGGTTAAATTATTATTTGCGTAAAATAAATTCTAATATTTTACTAGTCGTTAGTGAGACGCAGTGCATACTGTTAGCCACCAAAAAATAATAGCAACACGAACAACAGCAACATCGTGAGTCAGAAGTTTAATGATTTAGTAAAACATATAGAAGCGGCTTATGCATGTGTCTGATAACTAATTATGTAGCACGCACAAATAAAATGATGAGCAAAATATTGTTTTGCAATTGTAATTTTCAGATTTTTTTCAGAATATTGTATCATTCGACTGATTTGAAATACAGCAAGTTTATTATAATGTAACGGTACTGTTAATAGTCAAATTGCTCCATTAAAATACATTTCCTCAAAGTCATATATTCCAAAAATGTTGTTGCTATTTAACACATATGTTCAAGGTTTTTGTGCCGCAGAGAGTCGCGGTGATTGTTTAGGATGGGCGAGACACATATTTGTGATCTATATGGATTGCGTAAACAGGTTTGGGTCAACAGGATATGGTGAAATTGGAGAACTCGAGGCACATCGTATTTTTATAGTTTATCATCGCTTTTGTTTTTATCATAACCGGATGTGTTTATTCTATTCCAAAAGGTAATAGGTACCAAGTGATATTTTGGATACACACAAACTTACAACATCGACGTTGTAGCGGCTATATTTATTTGCGTAGTTAATAAAAAAGGACAACGCGTGCGCCACAGGTTCATCCCTTTTTGATAACATGCATGTATAGAGTGTAGTTTGCCAGACTCAGAAACTAACTCTTGAGTGTATTCAAACTGCGTAGGCTCACGAGGTGAAGTTACTATGATGCTCTATTCTGATCTAGTGAATAGAGCTTGTATCCCCATAGGTTTACCAACCATTCCGCTAGTGCATCACGAATTAAAGTTTACTCTGGGGCCAAGCCTTGATATTAACGGGGTACACTTCGCCCGCTAGTAATTAAGGTGACATAGATCTCTCTCCTCCCATTCCACGGGTAATAAAGACGGTTTACTTTAAAACTAGCTGGCAACTAAATTGATGCTCTGCACTGTATTTACTTTAATAGATCAGATATTCCTTGCCTCCCTCTCCTCCCCTCTCTCTAACTACCACTCCCTATCTCTCCCCTCTCTCCTATTACGCTTTCTCTCCCCCCTTTATTTCCGTCCCTCAAGACACACCATATAAACCATTTAGAAACGGTCTTCCGGTGTCCACTACGGATAAATATCTAGAAAATAAATAGTTCATTGCCCATGGAATATCAAGATAGCTTAATTATTTGGTTCAACCCCCTGTCAATTCCGTCCACCCACTAAAGTTTGTTCGGCTTATACAAGGCGGAAAGAAGAAGACCCATAACGCCGTGTATGGATACAGAATGGCGTGCACGCAGTTGGGCGCTTGATTTACGCAAGTTACATACTGCCGTTACTGTTCATTTTCCTATACACAATACACAGTGCTCTCCCGTGACCTCTACAAACAGTGTATGTTAGGGGTATAGGGCATTGCCTAGTTAACGTCACTGTGTGAAAAATAACTGGCCAGTATTTTTTGTACTCTCTGCAATTCTAGAAAATATAGTTTTTAGCTAATTTAGATGTTTTGGAAATATTCGCACTTTGTATACCTTAAATGAAGGGCATGGTATGGCCTGCAAAATTCCCTGTGTAAATCGAATGCAACTTTTAGTGACTATCACTCACTTGTGGACCGCTTTCTTCCGAAGGGCATTAAAGCTAAACCACTTGACGGATATATTTTGTACCGGGATTTTGTACTTGCTGTCAATCAAGAATAATGTATACATTACATGTAGGCTAAAAACTGAGTAGGTGGGGCATCTGAAAAATATGTTCGTACCTCCCTGATATGTAAGTGACAGATAACTGCAAAAACAACCCCCATATCTGTCCATAACTTTGGTCAGTGGGGCGAGTCAGGGGATTTCAAGTGGGTGATTATTGATTGGCAAGTGCCATATTGGGGCATAAGTGCAGTCCACCATTCAATATGAAGGATGGGCTAGACTTTATCGATTGATTTTGCTGGAGTAATTCCCTGTTAACCAGGTTTAAGTACTGCAAAGGTCGAATCACGTTTGCTGTGCAGCATAACTGCACTATGATGTGTTGCGTAATGAGAGTTGGGACTTTATTGAGGCGCACAAAAACAAAAGCCGAATAATCTTCGCCTTATATAAAATAACGGGAGTTAACATTATTAATTAACATGGCTATTTGGTCGTGTGTTTTTACATTATATTATGCTACTAATGTTTTCCCAGCGTTCGATGACCTAATAAACCTAATAAAAGATTGCCTGTTTGAAACATGTACCATAGTCTCATTTTTCGTCATTAGGGTTTAAAAAAATAATATGCATCATACGATACAGAAGTAATATACACCCCAACGGTGTGTCGTTTAACGCCTTATGAATGAAGACAAATGTCTTTCTTTCTTTCTTTCTTTCTTTCTTTCTTTCTTTCTTTCTTTCTTTCTTTCTTTCTTTCTTTCTTTCTTTCTTTCTTTCTTTCTTTCTTTCTTTCTTTCTTTCTTTCTTTCTTTCTTTCTTTCTTTCTTTCTTTCTTTCTTTCTTTCTTTCTTTCTTTCTTTCTTTCTTTCTTTCTTTCTTTCTTTCTTTCTTTCTTTTCGTACACGTCGTTTTAGACTTTTAAGAATTAATACAGCTCCCATGTATGAGTGAATGGGAGCGTTTACTAAAACAGGATATATAGAATCACTAAAAAGGTAAATTGTATGTATCTTAATCTGTCTTTTCTTACATTTCCCTTTTAGCTTCTGCCTTTATATTTTCTCCATTAATCTGTTCCCATTTTTAGTTTGCTTTTTACCGTGTGCATTGCCGTTTGTATGTTATTTTATATCTAATCCCGTTTCTATTCAATATTAATCTGTCCTTTCTTACGTTTCCTTTTTATCTTTTTTCATCCTTTCTTCCACATACTGTGTTTACATTTTTATATTTGCTGCTTATCTTGTGGATTCCCTGTTTCCATGTTATCTATTTATCTAATATCGTTCCTCTAAGCTTTAGTTTTCTCCCCGTATTTACATTTCCTGATGAGATTTTCATACCTACTTTTTTTGTTCCCGTTTCCAATACTGCTTAATTTGTTTCAATGTTGGCATTTTCGCACTTCCGTAATCCCTTCCGTACCCGCAGTTGTAACCCGTCCTCTTCTCCCTCCTTTTAATTCTCTTTTCGTCTTCTACCGCATACCACCCACACCACAGAGCGCTTCGGCTTATAATGTTACATGTGCGTGTCCCGGCGCATGTACATGCGCGGATTCGCTTGCGTAGATATGCGTGTGGCCGAGTACGCAAGTGGTTGGATTTGCCGAGTAACGTAGCAACCGACCAATCTGGTTTTGAGGCAAATTCTTGACCGAATTCAACCAAATAGTTTATTGCACTTTTTTGTATATTACTCGATCTTCGTATGAATTTGGCGAGAGTTTGGTGCAGAAATGGGAGGAATCACTGAATAGGTGACATAATACTATTGCAATTGATACCATACCTACTTTATATTTTACATATACACCCCCGTGCGTGCCAACTTTGACAAGTGCGCATACCCGGACGCAAGCAAGCAGATAATTCGCGTCTACGGAACATGTTGCATTTGACGCGAGTGATAATAGCGCAACAATCACGCAAACGAGCGCGTCTTTCTCTCCAGATATGAACGCTTATTTCTCCGCGTCCGACCACCCGACCAAAATCACCTTGGATACGTGGCTTCACCTACTGCCATGGTTAGGGATGGGCAGTCATAGGTCTAGGTGATATGTCTATGATGACTGGTACCTTGTGCGTATGCTTGCAAGCTTACAAGTTGAATTCGGTATATTTCAGGTAGCGGCTATAGCATTGCCGTTTTATTCTGTAGTTTCATTGCTGATATCAACAGTGAAATCATCGACGTTTTAGTAAGGCTGAGTGGCAATGCTTAACTGATATTCCGTGAATTATACGATCTTTAACTGCTTTTCGTTGTTGAAAGGGATTCAATCATGTTGCGCCGTTGTTCATCACCGTTTAACAACTGCGTGGATTAATTCGCTCGGGCAGCTAAAGCTGCAGCTGCCCTCGCGAAGTGAACCACGCAGACGACGCGGCCGCATCGTTCAATCACTAATAATAGTAAGCTGTCGAAAGATAATGAATATTTACCCAATATGATGTACATCAAGGAATTATATCAGATGGGGCTCGACTTCAATAAACACAGAATAAACTGACAATTACGTCATTACAAGAATCATTTAGCGCCACTCCGTCTTACAATGCATCTTAAATTTACACAACTTCAACCGAGGACACACTTCCAACCGTGGAAGTCCACGATTCCTAAGAGGGTGCAGTATGACAAAAAATAACGTACAAAGGCATAGGTATAGGGTATGTCCCCGATTGGATGGTACCATGTCACAGTATGTCCACGTTAAGGAAAGGTATGTCCACTGCTGGTAAGGAAAGGTATGTCCACTGCTGAAAGTTGGTGTCCTCGGTCGGCGGTTACACAATTTCAGTCCTCGTTTGGAGGCGCTTACCCGCAGGGGTGGGGGGCATTCGGCCGGAAAAGTGTCTGAAAAGAACCTAAAATGGACCATTTTGCCAAAAGGTTTTGCCCTCCCACCGGATTACAAGAATTTGTCATAATTTAAACATATACTTTTTATGATTTTTAAATATGACCATTTCATTTTTACTTGCATTTTCATCAGTGATTGCTCCATTTATCACGTTGTTCTGAATTTCAAGATGTCATTAAAAGGAAATAAATGTTTATATAATTTGACATTTTTTAATGTGTTGTCGTCTATTCCTGGGCACCCATTCCATATTACTGCACTTGTTTATTATCAAACTCTCGCTCCAAATACTCGTCTCCCTTTGTGAGTATTGTAAACTATACACTATTGGCATTCTGCAGATTCCTTTTGCCATTAGAATTTCGGAGAGAATTGCAAAGGTACACCTATGGCTGAAGCTTTCTATTTGAGCTGCTTTATTCTTATATGCATGTATACAAACATAAATGATGATTACCAACACTTAAAAGTTTGTAGGTATGTTACCGTGTTCATCGTGTACAACATTTATTTTATTGTATGGATAAAACATTGAAACATTTGAACATTTCATTACGCGATCTCATTGCAAGTAAAGAAACAATAGGTCCTACGTTTGTAAAAACAAATATAAAAAAAAATGATCCTTAGTGTTATTTCAATCAAAAATCAGATCTTAGATAATCACCATTCTATAATCCTAACCTTAACCATAAGGTTTTTATTTGCTACATACAATAAATTTTGCTATAAACATGAATACACTTATTTGCGTACTACACAATTGAAAGTATAACCAAATGAAGCTAATATTTACCTTGAATAATCGTTCCTTATTTCACCCTAGGCGTGGCATCAATAACCTCTCAGCGAGATCAAACTTGTTCTTATTTTCCAGGTCGGTTCTTGCCATCAAAATGCTAGCGTCGTAACGTACCGAACGTGGTATCTGGATTGTGCAAAAATGGAACACCACTCGCTTGAATGTTAAGTGGAGTTATAACGCCACCAAACTACAACATTCTGCCAATGATCTTGCTTTAAAGGACAATATTCTTCTTTCTTCAAAACATTTTGGCAAATATAAACTTCAAAAATCCTTCTTTCGACAATTTTATTCGATATGCATAATGATTTAAAAAAATGTTGCATTACCTCCATCGTGAATAGAAACAACGACAACAGCTGCAAAACGGGCAAGACTTTTCGCCGTCGTAACGCATTATCTATAACTAAACAATTAATGACATTGATTTTAATTGCGCATTATCATCATCATAAGTAATATCAACAACAACCACGAGACTTGTCGTCGTCGTTAACATCATCCTAATGCGTATTAGAGCTTGAATCGTGATTTGGCAAGCTGACCTTCAATATCAACATGCCTTTACCAGAACTTGGATCAACACTATGAAGATTGTGTAACTACACACACATTGTAATGGCAGTTTAGAAATAATTTATCATAGATGTTACAAATGTGATTAGACATTGTAACCAAACTCTTTTTTCTTTTAAAATTTAATTCTTGACCTAAGACTTTCAACTAAAGATGAAAATGGTAACGCAAACAATATTCATATAGCCCACTGAAACACTAAATACCACAAGTGCACTTTTTTCAGAACTTGGGGTGATAACTTGCCTCCAAACGGAAAACTTTTACACATTTCTTTGAAATGTAGGTCGTGCACTCCATAAAAATCCAGCCTAAATCGGAGTAATGGAGGAAAGCGTACATGGTGTATTATGAACCTGCAATACGTGGGTTTCTGGGTTTTTATATTTTACTAAGCATGTCTAAATTAAGTATCTTTGAGCAGTGCATAGTTTGCAGTTGACGAATACAAAATAATTTGCAACATTTAATTCGTACAGAATCCAAAATAATTATTATTTGTATAATGATAATAACAAAAACACGCATTAAAGCAAATATAGCAACCCTAGATTATAGCTTAGTGATTCTTAAAATGAGTATGCTTTTCCATTTTGATTAATCAATTCTGGAAATTATGATGCGTACAATGTTGTAACCTTGCCAAACCCATGTCATACAATACTTCGAAATATGTTTTATACGTCGTATTTCTTTGTCGTTTTTATACTACTGTAAAATGTCATAATGTTATACTACTGAATGTCATAACTTAACTATGGTTAGTATCGATTGGTTTTATTAAAACCATGTTCAAATTTGAATTAATAATATTTTTCCACAAACGTTAAAACAGTACATCAATTACAATATCGTATAAAGTACACCATTAAAGTGTTGTTAGAAATATTTAAAAAAAAAACGTTGTTTAAGGTGTCAGACCATAAAGTAGCGTTTTTTCCCAAAATTAACATTTCACTACATTTCTAGTCGAATATTGCAAAACTCAACAGCGCCCCAATCCACACGTCAAAACCACAACACTATCCAATGCTTGTCGTTGTCAGTTCTGACAGAATACAATCCACTATGTCTTGGCGTGGCCGCATTGAAATATCAATGCTTTCTCATATTGACTGATTTCAAAGAAAGGGTTTGAGCCAACGCCCCGATCCTAATGTACTGCATTCAAAGGTTTTGGGTCAAGCTCCGGTGCCATCTTTGTATTTGATGTTGAATATACTAATGTTAAAGTCAGAGACATTGACATGCTTCTGGTCCGTTTCCTTTACTGCTTAGCTTGTGATTTACCGTTTCCATATGTTATTTATTTTAGTTTGTTTTAAATAGTTTAGCTTCCTTTTTTTTGTTATATTTCCTGATTAGTTTACTATTTTTGCTTTTTTTTATAATTTCCAAATTACTTTCTTTTTCTCTTCATTTATTTACTGTAACCATTAACCAGTGTACATTTTTTATTCATAGTATACAGCTTCATGTTGTTTATACTTATTAACAAACACACCTCTTTTCCCGCGCCGATGGCGTTTTGCAAATTACGCACTCGACGCCGACGAGCTGTCTGTCCGTTGCGATTACGCGTTTGGTTGGCAACCGATTTTTATAACAAAATATCCCTGTTTTAAAGGAAGAATAATGGGTGACACAGTAGACACTAAATTTGAGATTTAGTGATAATTATCAACACTAAGATGTATTCTTTCACTTGAAAGTGATAAAATATAACTTTGTTAATATTTTCTCTTACATTTTTTTAAATTTAAAATTCATTATTTCACTCATTTCAATTCTAAATTGTCACATGGCTCAAAACAGCTGCAGTAAATGGGCAGGAAATATGAGTCAGGAATGAGCGAATGTGAAATATTGGGATTACGAGCGTGATTCGCGTCACGAGACGCAGCGCGTCCAACGCAGTCAAGGCATATTTTGGTATGTCGACAATGCCAGGAAACGTGTCACAGTGGCATCGTCCCGATATCTTCATGGCAGAAAATGCCATGGTAGGTTGAATCCACAGCCACGCATGGTAGTATGTTACCACCTGTTTAATAGTTTTTAAATGCATAGTGGGCTGAAGGACATCCGACTAAGGCTAATGACATTAGCCTGTGACTGACCTCTGTACGGTCAGCGAGCATACATTCGCCATTGTCATCTGCTTATAGACTGCCTGTACTATAGTCTCCTACACAGCCAGTTTGTGTTAGTCGGTCTGACACTCGTCGATC
Organism: Amphiura filiformis; assembly: GCF_039555335.1. NCBI lineage: Eukaryota > Metazoa > Echinodermata > Ophiuroidea > Amphilepidida > Amphiuridae > Amphiura > Amphiura filiformis. The sequence continues at coordinate 13,553,993 of NC_092642.1, read as the reverse complement.
CTGTATGTTCGTGATAGCCACATACAGCCTGGCCCGAGACTACCTCCACGAGGGTCTACGCTGCGCTATTTAAAATCTTGAATTTTGGTCACTTTTTCAGCTCAAAGACGCAAGCTACTTTCTCAAAGCGCAAACTAACGACTATCATATCTGTTCAAAATATATATTCAAGTGTAAGGAACCACATCTGGTTTCTTTATACGAAATCATTTACGGGAGATATTCATCATTTTCCACCCCGGTTTCCAAAGATTTATCGTCTGAATATCAATCGTGCATAGCACATTTACGTGTATCGATCCCGTGTATTCATTTCAGTGTCTCTGGTTCAATAATGTAATTATTAACCGGGCTATGTCGGGGTGCGTGTGTAAACAAAACAAAGATTTGCAGGAAAATGTAATCCAGATGTTCATATTATTTTGGATTTTGCCGCACTAAAAGCATATATTTTGGAATTATTTGTGCAAAAATATGCATTTTAAGTTACTGTTAGCGGGTCATAAGAAAGTTGTGTAAAGATTGTAAATAGTTTTTGGCTAATTCCAAAATACAAGGAGAATATGTGGCGATCCTCAACTTTGAAAGTTCTAAAGCAAATCATTTTTGTGACAACTGTGGTGGCTCAGTAACCTAAGAACTACAATGTGAGCTTAAGGAAAAATTGTACTTTTAATAATTCGATAGCGGACTTCACTGTAAACAAATTTGAAATCACAAAATTTTCATTGTTTTTGCTGTTTGCAATACTCAGTAGTGTGCCCACTATCCGGTTGCTAACGGTATAATTTATACAGAGGCAGAAAACATCGATTTTACAAGTACATGAATGATCAATATAAGCTAATATTTACAATTGAATTTAATAAAACTCGTGCTTTTACGTATCTCACAAAGTATTTAATAAAATAAGGATGAAAAGATAAATCATACAAAAACACTTGTTATATCGGATATTATTATTGGAAAACTAGTGACGATTTAAAGGCTTTACGATTTTATTAACAGTGGCTACATGTACCTCGACCTGTTTTGTTTGTAGTTTAAAATATATGAGTTATAAATGAAATAGAACTTTACATTCAATATATTTGTCACAACATATATCTTATTATTAGCAGTATTTTTAATTCTTCTGCAAGAACATTGAAATGTGTGAATTATACTCTTTTAGATTTGGTGAACAGATAAAAGGGGTCGTTAAGCCATCGGTCATGTGTAAAGATAATCATAAATAGGTCACAGTGTTGCAAATTGACTAGGGCTGACATCATGGTTCTTGTGTATACAGGGTGTCCCTGAAAGAATAGTATCGTCGGAAACTTGTTTGGGTATTTTATTGTTCGAACCAACCAGAACTAAGAAGTTGATGGGGTAAGGAATAAAGCTGCTGTTACATACTTTTTTGAATTTTGGCAATTAACCGCTCCTCTCTTGAAACATACGCATTTTTCATGATTTTTCGAAACTACCTCATTTTCAATCTGTTCCATGAAGTCAAAATTAATAGACACCTCATGCGGAGTAATTGGCACTAATATAGATCATTGATTGATAATTGGATCCGTGGAAAGATTTGAAAGTGAGGCAGTGTCGTAAAATTATAATATTTCAAGAACGGTGCGACTATTTATCAAAATTTAAAAAAGTATGTGTTAGCTTATATATTCTTCAACCATAACAGTTATTTAGTCATGTTTGGTTTGGGTTTTAAAATAATACTTAAACAGTTAAGTTTCTGACGACACAGTTCTTTCAGGGGAAACCCTGTATTCACAAACACGGCACGGCTGCATTCATTGAAAAAGTGATTGATTCTAACATTCACAATAGTAGCAACTATGCGAATCGATTACGGACAGATAAGTCAACCTAAAATTTAAGAAAACATTGATCTTGTAAACACTGATCGAAATAAAACATTTATTCCTTGATTCCCATTCGCGATAGAAGACCGTTTAAACAGTGGTTCATGTGTTTGAATGGAAGTATAAATTAATCGCATACTCCAGGAATCTGAGCACATTTCCATTGTCTTGTTTCAGAGCATTGCCACAGCCTTCGTTCCACCATTTAAAAAGGTCACAAATGTGCTGATTGTTTTCAGACTGTTGTATGAATTGAGGCAAGCTTTGCTTAAAATGGTGAACTAAATCATTAACCAGAGGACTAGCGGAAATGTGGCCTCGAAGCAAATATTGACTAATACCGCGTCTTGTACGCGTTTGTTAATTTGCTTTAAATAATTCTTGACTTCGCCTGGAGCAAGCAAGCTATTTATCAGGATTATGGCGAAATATGATTTCCTTGCGGAGACAACTCAAAGTAGCTTTAAATATGACGACTGACTAGACTAGTGTATTAGCCTTGAAGCCAATGCTCTTTTTACATTTTAATAAGTTGCGTTTGTTTAACAAATACATATTTTGAATATCAACATGTGCATTATGTATGTAAAATTTACTAAATTCGTTTTATTGCTCAAGGCCGTGACACGAAATATGATACATTAAGATGGCCCGAGCGTGATCGAATTCGTTCACAAATTCCTTAATATTTTGATATATGATATTTTCATATTTGCTGATAACAAATTTGAAATAAAAAAAGAGAATTTCGTTGTCAGATTTTAAGCAGGCTGCAATGGAAAAAATATCAAAAGGTGCCTTAAACTCTTTGCGTATTTCCATATATGTTCAGGTCGTTGTTTATACCTTGAAATAATAAACCAAAAAGTCGTTGTTTCCGGACTACTTTTTGAAGGAAAAAATCAGAAAAAAATACACCTAAAAACAATCCCGCTGGTGAAAGCACAAGACGATTTCCATCTGTGGTCATTGTGTATTTAACCTAAATAACTGGTCAATGTAACGCGAATCACGCACACGATGAATGAGACGCGTGAAAATGACCCGGAAAATGTCACGTAATGTGCGATGCAGGAAAACGCTAGACCTAATTCGTGGCTACTTGACTATGTATTTTAACCGCACATTCACATGATCCCTTGGATACCGAATTAACACGCTTGGGACACATTTAGTAATCAGTGAGACTGTTTCATTAAACATGGACTTTTGTGTAGAACCAAATTTAGAAACATGCGAGAATTAGATACCCGGATTCTTTATGGCATAAACAACATTGTATTTCTTTTACACAGGATGGTGTACTCTTGAGGACAGAATGATTAGCATTTCATGTTTATAACCATGTGATACTGCTTATATTAGGCATGTTAGGTGTCAAATTTGTCTAGCAACTCGTGTGAGATTGCATTCTCTCATGAATCTAGTCAAGTACAGACGTGACTGGTATTAAGTGATTTGGTCTTACCGGATTGTTCATTTCGATAGAAAGTATATATCTTTGTCTTTTGAAATCGAAAGCAAGTGATTAAAGTTTACACAATAAAATGATTACGTAATGTCTTTACATTGTAACGCAATGATAATGATTGTAGTGACACAGCCAATATCTTAAAAGAAATTGTATTTCGTACTAAAAATGATTTCGAAAGCTTCTCGCATTTCCTTAATACTTGGCCTATATAGATATATGAAGAGCTTTGTCGCAAAACCCCTTACATCCACTTGAGCAAGTTTAAGAAAACATCAAAAAATCATCAAAAAGGTACTGATATAATAATGGGGGTTTGTAACAAAAGCAGTCTTTGGCGGGCGGCATGCTTGCTTAGGATGAGCATCCTGCCAAAAACTGCTTTTGTTGGAAATCCCCTTATATTAGTGATTTTCTCGATGATTTTTTGATGTGTTCTCAGAATTGCTCAAGTGGATGTAAGGGCTTTTGCGACAAAGCTCTTCATATGTAGCTATGATCAAGAAAATTCATTAAGAGTGTAACAGTGTAAAGATACTCGCTTGAGAACGTGGATTTATAGCATTTAGCTAGAGATACGGTAGGTTCGATAGCTAAATGCAATAACGCTGATCTTGAAACATGAAATGCACTTTTGCGAAGTAATTATCCCTCATAAACTATTCGAGTGCATCTCATATGATAAAGACAATAGGTAATTATTTGCTGCATGGAAAATTTTTGTAAAAATATCTTAGATTAAAACGCTTAGGTACTGAGTTTGTACTGTTAGAAAAAAGTATTTTTCTGTGGTCCGATTTGTACACAATCCAATAATGGGCCCGGGTTTTTTTGTATTGTGTGACCTTAAATATGCATGTGCATTACTTATAACAGGACGCAAGCTTAACAAATACTTATTTTGAATATCAACATGTACATTATGTATTTGAAATATACTTAATTCGTTTTATTGCTCAAAGCCGTGACACGAAATATGATATTTTAAGATGGCCCAAGCGTGATCGAATTCGTTCACAAAATTCCTTAATATTTTGATATTTGCTGATACAAATACGAAATAAAAAAGAGAATTTCGTTGACAGATTTTAAGCAGGCTGCAATGGAAAAAATATCAAAAGATGCCTTAAAATCTGTTCATATTTCCACATATGTTCGGGTCCTTGTTTATACCTTGAAATATTAAACCAAAAAGCCGTTGTTTCTGGACTACTTTTTGAAGGAAAAAGTCAGAAAAAACAATGCACCTAAAAACCATCCCGCTAGTGAAAACACAAGACGATTTCCATCTGTGGTCTTTGTGTATATTTAACCTAACTCACTGGTCAGTGTAATGCAAATCACGCACGTGATGAATAAGACGCGTGAAAATGATGCAGGAAAACGCAAGACCTAATTCGTGGCTACTTGCCTATGTATTTTACCCGCACATTCACATGATCCCTTGGATACCGAATTAACACGCTTGGGACACATTTAGTAATCCGTGAGACTGTTTCATTAAACATGGACTTTTATGTAGAACCAAATTTAGAAACATGCGAGAATTAGATACGCGGATTCTTTATGGCATAAACACATTGTATTTCTTTTACACAGGATGGTGTACTCTTGAGGACACAATGATTAGCATTTCATGTTTATAACCATGTGATACTGCTTATATTAGGCATGTTAGGTGTCAAATTTGTCTAGCAACTCGTGTGAAATTGCATTCTCTCATGAATCTAGTCAAGTACAGACGTGACTGGTATTAAGTGATTTGGTCTTACCGGATTGTTCATTTCGATAGAAAGTACCTATCTTTGTCTTTTGCAATCGAAAGCAAGTGATTAAAAATGTGTTTATACAATACAATGATTACGTAATTTCCTTACTTTGGAACGCGATGATAATGATTGTAGTGATAAAGCCAGTATTTTAAAGAAATTGTATTTCGTACTAAAAATAATTGATTTCAAACGCTTCTCGCATTTCCTTAATACTTGGCTTATATAGATATATGAAGAGCTTTGTTGAAAAACCCCTTGCATCCACTTAAGCAAGTTTGAGAAAACATCAAACATAAAAAAATCATCAAAAAAGTACTGATATATGGGGGTTTGCAACAAAAGCAGTTTTTGGCGGGATGATTGGGTAGGATGAGCATCCCGCCAAAACCTGCTTTTGTTGAAAATCCGCTTATATCAGTGATTTCTTTGATGATTTTTTGATGTGTTCTCAAAATTGATCAAGTGGATTTAAGGGGTTTTGTACCAAAGCTTTTCATATGTAGCTATGATATGATCAGGAAAATTCATTCATTAAGAGTGCAGGAGTGTCAAGATAATCGCTTGAGAACGTGGATTTATTGTAGCTAGAGAGACGTTTCACGTTAGGCTCGATAACTAAATGCAATAACTTATCTTGAAAAATGCTCTTTTGCGAAGTAATTATCCCTCATAAACTTTTCGAGTGCATCAAATATAATAAAAACAATAGGTAATTAATTTATGCATGGATATTTTTATTTGAACATTTAGGAAAAAATACCTTAGATTAAACGCTTAAGGTACCAAGTTTCTACTGTTAGGAAAACATATTTCCTGTGGCTTGAATTGTACACAATCCATTAATTGTATGACCTTATGTATGCATGTGCATTATTTATAACCGAACGCAAGCTTACCGCACTTTGTAGATCGCAAAACAGGTTTGCGTTGCTAATGGTACAACCGTGATTAAGAATTAGAGCATGTAACGACATTAAAGTTTCTTCAATAAAATATTTCATCTTGACAAAACCAATTTTTTTACTGACCTGACAGTTTCGACCATCTTGGACGATGGTCATCTTCAGTTATGGTGTTCGGTGTTCTCTTCCTTATCCATATTGCTTCACTGATACGGCTGGCTCCCGAATTATATTCTACATGTACATTCTACTGCAATTCCAGGTATCACTGCTGATCAACTTAACCGTCTCCAACGAATTCAAAAAAGAAGCATGAGCATATTACACCAATTCTCATCGAGCTTAACTGGCTGCCCGTCGCATTGCGCATCCAATTTAAACTTGCTGTACTGCAATCTACGAAAAAAGTCCTTGGAACGCTTGGTACACTCTGTCGAAATCCCGTGCAGAATTTTATATGATCATGGAAATGACGTATATTTTGCCTGGAAACAAGCATGACATCTACAACAATGATTTATTTTCCCTCTCCCCATCAATCAATGTTGGAACACATTGGGAAACCGCTGAAGACATTGGCATTTCTCAACATTGAACGGGGGAGAGGGGGTGAGAGTTTTCCGTTATTTACACGCAAGCGTTCCAAGACATATTTCGTTGATTGTCTCTACCGAATGCAAAATATTTCATATAAATTTCGTTTTTGTGTCATAACTCAAAAACGGAATGTCGTATGAGCTTCATATTGCACACGATTTGAGAGTGGATATTGGGCTTTGGAATCATAACAAAATTGTTGAATAAGAAATTGGTTTATTTAGGAGTGGTCACTGAAACCATCCCCTATGCTAAACTACACACGTTTCGTAATTATGGCTCTAAACTGCTCTAAAATGTCATTTTTGTCCCCTAACTTAAACACAAAATGATGTATGAGCTTCATATTGCACACGATTTGGAAGTATATAATATTCCTTTGAATCATAATAAAATTGTTGATAAAGAAGTTGGAATATTTAGGGAATGGTCACTGAAAACACCTCCTTTGCTAAATATCACACATTTCGTAATTATGATTCACGTGGCCAAGTGGTTAAGGCATAGGTCTTGTAAACATGAGGTCCTGGGTTCGATTCCCAGGCGGTATTACTTTTTCTGTTTCATTTATTATTTGCGACGGTGAACCCGGTGAAAATATTTGTTTATCAGAAATACATGAAGTATACATTTTTGATTAATTTTTTCTGTCTTTCTTTTTCTTCCTTTCTTTCTCTATGTTTGATTAATTAATTTAATTCTTTCTTTCTTTCTTTCCCAAAAGCCCCCGAATGAAAAACTTTCCGATTTAAATGTGATCTTATAATAGTCCTACAAACCTCCTCCACCCTACCCCACATACATCCCACGCCCAACACCTCGCACGCACACACCCCCACATTATACACACCCCCATACACAAAAATGTGAAGCACAAATCTGCTGAAGATAGTTGTTACATCATGTCAAAAACAAGTTAATGCTATCTACTGAAGATAGTCGTAGTTTATTATTTACTTCCTTACAATCTTAACGTACATGCGGTTTTAGTATTTAATTAAAACTCATTTTTCTGTTTTCTAACGCTCGTTCACCTATCTGACAAGTGCTATGAAGGTGAACTTTAAATATTAATTTTAAAAATAAATTAAACAACTCGGAATCATGCCCCTTAGAGCCGTGATACGATTTCTCGGTTTTGAGATATAGCATAAAAATTTCATTAAATGCGTGTATATTAGGGTATGGGGTGTTTCAGTGTCCACTCCCTGAACCAACTAATTTCTTTATCAACAATTGTATTATGATTCCTAAGTACATGGTCTGCTTCCAAATCCTGTGCAATATGAAGCTCATACAACATTCTGTTTTTGAGTTATGGGACAAAGACGACATTTTAGAGCATTTTAGAGCTATAATTGCGAAATGTGTGTATTTTAGCATAGGGCGTGATTAAAGTGACCACTTCCTAAATAAACCAATTTTTTTATCAACAATTTTGTTATGATTCCAAAGCATATAATCCACTCTCAAATCGTGTGTAATGTGAAGCTCATACGACATTCTCGTTTTTGAGTTATGAGACTAAAACGAAATGTCGAGGAAATATTTTGCATTCGGCAGAGACATATGTCTCTACCGAATGCAAAATATTTCATATAAATTTCGTTTTTGTGTCATAACTCAAAAACGGAATGTCGTATGAGCTTCATATTGCACACGATTTGAGAGTGGATATTGGGCTTTGGAATCATAACAAAATTGTTGAATAAGAAATTGGTTTATTTAGCGAGTGGTCACTGAAACCATCCCTATGCTAAACTACACACGTTTCGTAATTATGGCTCTAAACTGCTCTAAAATGTCATTTTTGTCCCCTAACTTAAAAACAAAATGATGTATGAGCTTCATATTGCACACGATTTGGAAGTATATAATATTCCTTTGAATCATAATAAAATTGTTGATAAAGAAGTTGAATATTTAGGAATGGTCACTGAAAACACCTCCTTTGCTAAATATCACACATTTCGTAATTATGATTCTCTACTGTATGATACTGAGTCAAATCTCGTTTTTGTCTCCTAATTCAAAACACTACAAATATAATTTTTAAAGAAATATTACAATGTTTGCAGCATATTTTCTAAAATGTTTTTGAATTTTATTAAAACGTTCTGTACCCTTTATAATATAACCTAACATGTAAATGTTTTCTGTAAAACTTGCGTTTGCTGAGTATAGGCCTATCCGAACGAATCAGAAAGATTATGATGTAACAATTTGAAACAACTCATTTCTGAATATTATTTATAATAAAATACGCTTTTGCGGTGAGAAAAAAAAAGAAAACAACAATTAAATACACTTAAAGAAAAAATCGACCACCACGGGGACTCGAACCATTCACATCAATCAATAGTCAAAAGATTATGAGTCGAAGGTCTAAGCCGTTGCGCCACGCTGTCATTTCGCAATCGAAGTAACCAGTTTTGGTCTTTTATAGTAGTCAAGTATCGGGGAAAGTGTAAACCTGTATAGTGGAAATGGCAAAGTGTATCAGTTTACCATAATGACAAAATGGTCCAAAATCGACATTTTATGGTTTTTAGGCCGCATCTCATGAAGCGTGACGTTCGTTTACCTTGGCTATACCAATTGAGAATGTTTGAATACAAAAGGAATGACAAATTGATCGCATTTATGACATTTGTTAACAGTTTGCCATTTTGAATTGAAATAAATATCTATACGTATATATTAATATCAATGCAGGGCAAACTGCTCAGTATGCACGTTATTCAATGTAGCAGTTTACCATTACAGATTACCATTATGGGTTTACACTTTACACCCTTTGACTATTCGTGTTTTAATTGCGTGAATCATTGCTAAATTATGCATTCATTATTTTCTATGCTTTTTTTTATTTCTTTGTATTAAAATAACTAAAGAAAGAAAGAAAGAAAGAAAGAAAGAAAAAAGAAAAAAAGGAAAAAAGAAAAAAAAGAAAGAAGGAAAGAACAATGAATGAATGAATGAATGAATGAATGAATGAATGAATGAATGAACGAAAGACATTTGAAATAAATAAAAACATGAACGTGGAAAAGGGTTGAAGTGACCGCTTATAGGTTCAAATTGCAAGCAGCTTAATCACGAAGCTCACGTGGCCAAGTGGTTAAGGCATAGGTCTTGTAAACATGAGGTCCTGGGTTCGATTCCCAGGCGGTAATACTTTTTCTGTTTCATTTATTATTTGCGACGGTGAACCCGGTGAAAATATTTGTTTATCAGAAATACATGAAGTATACATTTTTGATTAATATTTTCTGTCTTTCTTTCTTCCTTTCTTTCTCTATGTTTGATTAATTAATTTAATTCTTTCTTTCTTTCTTTCCCAAAAGCCACAGAATGAAAAACTTTCCGATTTAAATGTGATCTTATAATAGTCCTACAAACCTCCTCCACCCTACCCCACATACATCCCACGCCCAACACCTCGCACGCACACACCCCCACATTATACACACCCCCATACACAAAAATGTGAAGCACAAATCTGCTGAAGATAGTTGTTACATCATGTCAAAAACAAGTTAATGCTATCTACTGAAGATAGTCGTAGTTTATTATTTACTTCCTTACAATCTTAACGTACATGCGGTTTTAGTATTTAATTAAAACTCATTTTTCTGTTTTCTAACGCTCGTTCACCTATCTGACAAGTGCTATGAAGGTGAACTTTAAATATTAATTTTAAAAATAAATTAAACAACTCGGAATCATGCCCCTTAGAGCCGTGATACGATTTCTCGGTTTTGAGATATAGCATAAAAATTTCATTAAATGCGTGTATATTAGGGTATGGGGTGTTTCAGTGTCCACTCCCTGAACCAACTAATTTCTTTATCAACAATTGTATTATGATTCCTAAGTACATGGTCTGCTTCCAAATCCTGTGCAATATGAAGCTCATACAACATTCTGTTTTTGAGTTATGGGACAAAGACGACATTTTAGAGCATTTTAGAGCTATAATTGCGAAATGTGTGTATTTTAGCATAGGGCGTGATTAAAGTGACCACTTCCTAAATAAACCAATTTTTTATCAACAATTTTGTTATGATTCCAAAGCATATAATCCACTCTCAAATCGTGTGTAATGTGAAGCTCATACGACATTCCGTTTTTGAGTTATGAGACAAAAACGAAATTTAGATGAAATATTTTGCATTCGGCAGAGACAATCTACGAAAAAATTCCTTGGAACGCTTGGTACACTCTGTCGAAATCCCGTGCAGAATTTTATATGATCATGGAAATGACGTATATTTTGCCTGGAAACAAGCATGACATCTACAGCAGTGATTTACCCTTCCCCTCGCCCCATCAATCAATGTTGGAACACATTGGGAAACCGCTGAAGACATTGGCATTTCTCAACATTGAACGGGGAGAGGGGTGAGAGTTTTCCGTTATTTACACGCAAGCGTTCCAAGACATATTTCGTTGATTGTCTCTACCGAATGCAAAATATTTCATATAAATTTCGTTTTTGTGTCATAACTCAAAAACGGAATGTCGTATGAGCTTCATATTGCACACGATTTGAGAGTGGATATTGGGCTTTGGAATCATAACAAAATTGTTGAATAAGAAATTGGTTTATTTAGGGAGTGGTCACTGAAACCATCCCCTATGCTAAACTACACACGTTTCGTAATTATGGCTCTAAACTGCTCTAAAATGTCATTTTTGTCCCCTAACTTAAACACAAAATGATGTATGAGCTTCATATTGCACACGATTTGGAAGTATATAATATTCCTTTGAATCATAATAAAATTGTTGATAAAGAAGTTGGAATATTTAGGGAATGGTCACTGAAAACACCTCCTTTGCTAAATATCACACATTTCGTAATTATGATTCACGTGGCCAAGTGGTTAAGGCATAGGTCTTGTAAACATGAGGTCCTGGGTTCGATTCCCAGGCGGTATTACTTTTTCTGTTTCATTTATTATTTGCGACGGTGAACCCGGTGAAAATATTTGTTTATCAGAAATACATGAAGTATACATTTTTGATTAATTTTTTCTGTCTTTCTTTCTTCCTTTCTTTCTCTATGTTTGATTAATTAATTTAATTCTTTCTTTCTTTCTTTCCCAAAAGCCCCCGAATGAAAAACTTTCCGATTTAAATGTGATCTTATAATAGTCCTACAAACCTCCTCCACCCTACCCCACATACATCCCACGCCCAACACCTCGCACGCACACACCCCCACATTATACACACCCCCATACACACAAATGTGAAGCACAAATCTGCTGAAGATAGTTGTTACATCATGTCAAAAACAAGTTAATGCTATCTACTGAAGATAGTCGTAGTTTATTATTTACTTCCTTACAATCTTAACGTACATGCGGTTTTAGTATTTAATTAAAACTCATTTTTCTGTTTTCTAACGATCGTTCACCTATCTGACAAGTGCTATGAAGGTGAACTTTAAATATTAATTTTAAAAATAAATTAAACAACTCGGAATCATGCCCATTAGAGCAGTGATACGATTTCTCGGTTTTGAGATATAGCATAAAAATTTCATTAAATGCGTGTATATTAGGGTATGGGGTGTTTCAGTGTCCACTCCTGAACCAACTAATTTCTTTATCAACAATTGTATTATGATTCCTAAGTACATGGTCTGCTTCCAAATCCTGTGCAATATGAAGCTCATACAACATTCTGTTTTTGAGTTATGGGACAAAGACGACATTTTAGAGCATTTTAGAGCTATAATTGCGAAATGTGTGTATTTTAGCATAGGGCGTGATTAAAGTGACCACTTCCTAAATAAACCAATTTTTTTATCAACAATTTTGTTATGATTCCAAAGCATATAATCCACTCTCAAATCGTGTGTAATGTGAAGCTCATACGACATTCCGTTTTTGAGTTATGAGACAAAAACGAAATTTAGATGAAATATTTTGCATTCGGCAGAGACATATGTCTCTACCGAATGCAAAATATTTCATCTAAATTTCGTTTTTGTCTCATAACTCAAAAACGGAATGTCGTATGAGCTTCATATTTCACACGATTTGAGAGTGGATATTGGGCTTTGGAATCATAACAAAATTGTTGAATAAGAAATTGGTTTATTTAGGGAGTGGTCACTGAAACCATCCCCTATGCTAAACTACACACGTTTCGTAATTATGGCTCTAAACTGCTCTAAAATGTCATTTTTGTCCCCTAACTTAAAAACAAAATGATGTATGAGCTTCATATTGCACACGATTTGGAAGTATATAATATTCCTTTGAATCATAATAAAATTGTTGATAAAGAAGTTGGAATATTTAGGGAATGGTCACTGAAAACACCTCCTTTGCTAAATATCACACATTTCGTAATTATGATTCTCTACTGTATGATACTGAGTCAAATCTCGTTTTTGTCTCCTAATTCAAAACACTACAAATATAATTTTTAAAGAAATATTACAATGTTTGCAGCATATTTTCTAAAATGTTTTTGAATTTTATTAAAACGTTCTGTACCCTTTATAATATAACCTAACATGTAAATGTTTTCTGTAAAACTTGCGTTTGCTGAGTATAGGCCTATCCGAACGAATCAGAAAGATTATGATGTAACAATTTGAAACAACTCATTTCTGAATATTATTTATAATAAAATACGCTTTTGCGGTGAGAAAAAAAAAAAACAACAATTAAATACACTTAAAGAAAAAATCGACCACCACGGGGACTCGAACCATTCACATCAATCAATAGTCAAAAGATTATGAGTCGAAGGTCTAAGCCGTTGCGCCACGCTGTCATTTCGCAATCGAAGTAACCAGTTTTGGTCTTTTATAGTAGTCAAGTATCGGGGAAAGTGTAAACCTGTATAGTGGAAATGGCAAAGTGTATCAGTTTACCATAATGACAAAATGGTCCAAAATCGACATTTTATGGTTTTAGGCCGCATCTCATGAAGCGTGACGTTCGTTTACCTTGGCTATACCAATTGAGAATGTTTGAATACAAAAGGAATGACAAATTGATCGCATTTATGACATTTGTTAACAGTTTGCCATTTTGAATTGAAATAAATATCTATACGTATATATTAATATCAATGCAGGGCAAACTGCTCAGTATGCACGTTATTCAATGTAGCAGTTTACCATTACAGATTACCATTATGGGTTTACACTTTACACCCTTTGACTATTCGTGTTTTAATTGCGTGAATCATTGCTAAATTATGCATTCATTATTTTCTATGCTTCTTTTTTTATTTCTTTGTATTAAAAATAACTAAAGAAAGAAAGAAAGAAAGAAAGAAAGAAAGAAAGAAAAAAAGGAAAAAAAAAAAAAGAAAGAAAGAAGGAAAGAACAATGAATGAATGAATGAATGAATGAATGAATGAATGAATGAATGAACGAAAGACATTTGAAATAAATAAAAACATGAACGTGGAAAAGGGTTGAAGTGACCGCTTATAGGTTCAAATTGCAAGCAGCTTAATCACGAAGCTCACGTGGCCAAGTGGTTAAGGCATAGGTCTTGTAAACATGAGGTCCTGGGTTCGATTCCCAGGCGGTAATACTTTTTCTGTTTCATTTATTATTTGCGACGGTGAACCCGGTGAAAATATTTGTTTATCAGAAATACATGAAGTATACATTTTTGATTAATATTTTCTGTCTTTCTTTCTTCCTTTCTTTCTCTATGTTTGATTAATTAATTTAATTCTTTCTTTCTTTCTTTCCCAAAAGCCCCAAATGAAAAACTTTCCGATTTAAATGTGATCTTATAATAGTCTTACAAACCTCCTCCACCCTACCCCACATACATCCCACGCCCAACACCTCGCACGCACGCACACACCCCACATTATACACACCCCATACACAAAAATGTGAAGCACAAATCTGCTGAAGATAGTTGTTACATCATGTCAAAAACAAGTTAATGCTATCTACTGAAGATAGTCGTAGTTTATTATTTACTTCCTTACAATCTTAACGTACATGCGGTTTTAGTATTTAATTAAAACTCATTTTTCTGTTTTCTAACGCTCGTTCACCTATCTGACAAGTGCTATGAAGGTGAACTTTAAATATTAATTTTAAAAATAAATTAAACAACTCGGAATCATGCCCCTTATAGCCGTGATACGATTTCTCGGTTTTGAGATATAGCATAAAAATTTCATTAAATGCGTGTATATTAGGGTATGGGGTGTTTCAGTGTCCACTCCCTGAACCAACTAATTTCTTTATCAACAATTGTATTATGATTCCTAAGTACATGGTCTGCTTCCAAATCCTGTGCAATATGAAGCTCATACAACATTCTGTTTTTGAGTTATGGGACAAAGACGACATTTTAGAGCATTTTAGAGCTATAATTGCGAAATGTGTGTATTTTAGCATAGGGCGTGATTAAAGTGACCACTTCCTAAATAAACCAATTTTTTTATCAACAATTTTGTTATGATTCCAAAGCATATAATCCACTCTCAAATCGTGTGTAATGTGAAGCTCATACGACATTCCGTTTTTGAGTTATGAGACAAAAACGAAATTTAGATGAAATATTTTGCATTCGGCAGAGACAATCTACGAAAAAAGTCCTTGGAACGCTTGGTACACTCTGTCGAAATCCCGTGCAGAATTTTATATGATCATGGAAATGACGTATATTTTGCCTGGAAACAAGCATGACATCTACAACAATGATTTACCTTCCCTCTCCCCATCAATCAATGTTGGAACACATTGGGAAACCGCTGAAGACATTGGCATTTCTCAACATTGAACGGGGAGAGGGGGTGAGAGTTTTCCGTTATTTACACGCAAGCGTTCCAAGACATATTTCGTTGATTGTGGGTTTCCGTTACTTTCTGGCACTTTACCACCATACCTGTCATCTGCGCTTTGTACTTATCAAACTTCCCGCTCCCTTCGATCATTCTCTGAAATATTTCTCAAAACTCCTCGGGTTAACCATAAATCAGCCAGTGAACGCACATTTCATTTTGCTGCTCCAACTGTTTGGAACTCGCTTCCAAACAACCTTCGTAACATCCCCACACTTTCTCAATTTAAACGTCAGCTTCATCTCTTTCGTGAAGCTTTTCCAGATTCACAGAATTAGTGCTTCTTTGTTTGTTTCTCTTTTTCATGTATTTGCGCCCTCTGATTTCCACGGAAGATTTTGAGCCTTAAAAGAACCATTCATTATTAATATTATTATTATTATTATTATTATTATTATTATTATTATTATTATTATTATTATTATTATTATTGTTATTATTATTTTCATTATTATCATTATTATTATTATTATTATTATTATTATTATTATTATTATTATTATTATTATTATTATCATTTTTATTATCATTATTATTATTATTATTATTATTATTATTATTATTATTATTATTATTATTATTATCATTATTATTATTATTATTATTATTATTATTATTATTATTATTATTATTATTATTATTATTATTATTATTATTATATTATTATTATTATTATTATTATTATTATTATCATTATTAACATTATTATTATTATTATTATTATTATTATTATTATTATTATTATTATTATTATTATTATTATTATTATCATTATTATCATTATTATTATTATTATTATTATTATTATTATTATTATTATTATTATTATTATTATTAACATTATTATTATTATTATTATTATTGTTATTATTATTATTATTATTATTATTATTATTATTATTATTATTATTATTATTATTATTATTATTGTTATTATTATTATATATTATTATTATTATTATTATTATTATTATTATTATTATTATTATTATTAATATTATTATTATTATTATTATTATTATTATTATCATTATTAACATTATTATTATTATTATTATTATTATTATTATTATTATTATTATTATTATTATTATTATTATTATTATTATCATTATTATCATTATTATCATTATTATTATTATTATTATTATTATTATTATTATTATTATTATTATTATTATTATTAACATTATTATTATTATTATTATTATTATTATTATTACTATTATTATTATTATTATTATTATTATTATTATTATTATTATTATTATTATTATTATTGTTATTATTATTATCATTATTATTATTATTATTATTATTATCATTATTATTATTATTATTATTATTATTATTATTATCATTATTAACATTATTATTATTATTATTATTATTATTATTATTATTATTATTATTATTATTATTATTATTATTATTATTATTATTATTATTATTATTATTATTATTATTATTATTATTATTATTGTTATTATTATTATTATTATTATTATTATTATTGTTATTATTATTATTATTATTATTATTATTATTATTGTTATTATTATTATTGTTATTATTATTATTATTATTATTATTATATATACGAGCAAGTATTGGAGATAGTGTACAGAAGTCGGAAAAACATCACTCTGAAGATGACCATCGCCCAAGATGGTCGAAACTGTCAGGTCAGTAAAACAAATTGGTTTTGTCAAGATAAAATATTTTATTTGAGTTTCTACAAACCTAATAAACCTCTTCAAGAATAAGTTTCTTCAATGTTGTAATTCACGGAGAGCCTAATAAATTATCCAATATTTTGGAATCCATACCAGTTAATGAATGATGGAAGTACTGGGGCATCCCCCCAACCCCGCCCCCTAAATCCACCACTAATCAAACTTGACATCCCAGAGTGACTTATACTGAATCCTGTACCCCGGTGCTTAAATGGCTAGTAAGATCCCCCCACTCGTGCTTTAGTTTGAATATCACGTTAATGTTCGAACGCTTTTTTCTGTCGACTCCACGGTGAATGACCTTGCATTCGGTGGCCCTTTAATATCTTGATGATCAAACCGAATATTATTATAGCCACATTTTAGATGTACCGTAGTATCCTAGTGTCGAAAAAAAAGGAAACCAATCCTTAATATATTCAATCCTATACCTCTCTGGACACGTCTGTGGCTTCACCTTAAAATATGGATACGCATTCAGTACTTGGATGTAATCACGTTAAAACCTATCATCGCGGTAATGCACATAAAGGCGAATCTTCTCTGGCTTTTGACATCACTGCTTATAACGTTCTTTTGTTTTTATATCATGTATATGGTCATCAATTGTATTATATCCGATCAATTTTTAAATCACGAAGAGCACATCTTATTTTATTACCATGATTACTGTTTCGTTTACGTACAGTTCGTTTTGGCAGCTACTTGTTAATTACATCGTAAGAAGAGTAAAAACAAAATAATTATACTATAAACGGCTATAAAGCCAGCCTGCTACGATAATTCCCAAAGTCAGATCTAGTGTCTGAGAACAGTATTAAAATATTTTCTGCTGTATAAGTTGTTGCCTTATCGACTTTTCACATTTTTGAGATTTTTGACACCTCCGGTAAAATCTCCGGTAAGTACGAATCACTTAGTTTCATGTAGAACAAATTCATTATTAACAATAAATACTAATAAAAAAAACCGGCTCTCAGCACGCGATGTTCAAAATTCCCGCTCCGAAATTGTCTAGGGCAATGACGTAATGGTTATCTGTGCTCAATTGTTGTCAGCTTTCATTGTATTACAAGAACGTCATTGGGCCAGACAATTTCGGTGTCAGTGAATAGTGATTTTGTGTGGTGAGAAACGGCTGTTTTTATTCATTTTATTGCCAATAATTATGAGTTTATTTTAAATAAAGTCACGTGGTTTTATCTAACATATAAGGCATATTGTTGTGATTGCCGGAGACTTCTTTATATTTCTAGACTTGTATTATGCAACAGGCTCAAGGACCCACTAAAAACCGAAATCATCCAAGTGCATGCAGTAAACAGTAGAAACATGATATCACCTGTTTCGTTTCGATTTCACCTTAAACATGTAAGGGGCACATGTCCGTGGGGACTTTCTAAAGTTGACTTTCTACTGATTATAGTAAAGCTCCTGCTGAGAAAGTTGAAAAAGAATAACAATTGGTCAAAACGTAATTTAATCTGTGTCGTCATTTAACAGTTTTTATGATATAACCTGTTCTTTCAGCAAAGATGATAACCTCTGCAATATGCCCATGAGCTCATAGCGACAAACTTGGTTCCCCCTGCATCACAGCAACGGTTTATGAACAGGAGATTTTAGTCTGATCTTAATTTTGGCTAATGTTTGTCTCAAAGATTAAATTACGTTGGAGAAAAATGAAGTTATATATTACATTTGAATATTAAAGGGATTCAGCTTAAAGCAAGAGTAAAACAGAAAGGACTTAGACATTCGTTGACAAAGTCGCCAGAAATACGTAGTGGTTTTAGAAGACAACTAATAAGTACAAAAAACCGCAACATTTAACATCTGGCATGCAATTAAGGATGACAGGAGCCGGTCAAGATGTACGAGAAAAATGATTTAATATAGGTTTTTTTGACATAGAACTCTATGATATTTCAATAGAATACATATTCTATCGGTAACAAATTATCGCACACAGCCTAGTAATAAATACAGGTAGCCTATAACTTTACAAGTTATGTCTACAGTACATTGTAGAGGGTGTCTCATAAAAAGTGGGTTACAACGATTGTGTTAATGTTTTAAAATCAGTTTTCAAGCATTTGTTGAGAGATGGTTGGTTGGCTTTGATGTGAACTGCTTCTTTGACTCCACGTTGGAAGCACCTGCTGTCTCTGTCGAGTATGCGGACTTTATCCAAGTCCACAAAATGTCACGGAGACTCGATGTGAATGTGGTTTGAGACCTCTGATGCTGTACTACTGGGTCTCCCATAAGTTCATTGAAACGTGTTTTCAGAGAGCGTTCAGTTTCGCCAATATCCGGTACCGGTAACAGTTTTGCCCTGGCACGGATGTAATATACCGGATCTGTAATGTCCTTCGTATCTGTCGTGTCCTTCGGAGACACAAGGATTTGGCTTAGCGTGCGAGTGGGTTTGAAGTATACGCTAACGCCATAGTTGCTAAATGTCCTTCTAATAGCTTCAGAGGTACCTTTGATGTAAGGGAGCACTACTTGGCCTTTAATTGCATCGCTCGTTTTGGGAGTTTTTGGTTGAGTATTCTAAGGGGTCAATGACGGTAGTGATTCTCTTCATATTGGAGTAGACTATCTCAATGGCTCCGAATTTTCATCATGGGCTAAAGAGCGGAAGAGGAAGATTTACTTCCCAACGGTCAATAGGCTGGTGTTGAACATGTTATCATTGGTCAACCTTCCAACACTGGCCAACATGTTCCAGACTAGGGGCGAACTTCTGCATATTGGTAGATTTCGGCTGCTGTGTGTCCAGAAATAAGCTGAAACAGGGCCGATCACCCGTAAAGCTGCTGGGACTGGACTAAAATAATTCCCTGCAACTCAATGATTACGAAAACTACAAGCAAATCTCCAAATATACCGAGGGTAGATGAGCGGCAGTCTACTGTTGACTCCATGACGGACCAGCGGGAATTTGGCACACCATCACGAGCTGTTGGCCTGTCTACCTTCAACCCGCTTGTAATATCTACTTATAATGTCCGTACTATTAATCAACAAGGGGAAATCCATCAGCTATTCATGGGCTGTGCTGATGCAGGTATTGACATTGCCGGAATTCAAGAACATCGTCTCATTACACCAAGCCCAACTGATGAACTTTGGTCAGACGATAGGAACTGGGTTTTAATATTCAGTGCTGCTACCAAACAAAGGCACAGAGGAGTGGGTCTGGTGTTGTAAAGCACGTTCACAGATGTCTTAAGAGTGTTGAAGCTATTCATCTCTATCTGACCACTTGGATGGTATGAAAAGGCACAACATTCATTTTACCCTCATCGATTTTAATGCCAGAATAGGAACAGATAGTCATCTTTCCCATCCTAGGGTAATTCTCTCCGCAACTGTCGAGCATACAATTCAGTAGAAGTGGACTCCAATCATCGTATTGTAAGCTTCCGTCTAGCTGCCAGTCTGCGAACAAGCAAAGACAAACCTTGCAAGAGACCACAATGCAATTGGAAGAAGTTGCAAGATCCTAATACAAAGGAGGAATTTCAGCTGGAGTTATCGAACAGATTCCAGGTCTTGAGCATGGATGATGCCACACCCATCTCTGGTAGGTATAAGACCTTTGAGACAGCAGTTCGTGAAGTAGCTGAGGAAGTTATTGGAAAGCAAAAGCCATGCGGACTGCTAAGTTTGGTATCGGATGAAACCATCAGACTTAAACTTGAGCCTGTGAAAGAATAGATAGATAGATAGATAGATAGATAGATAGATAGAAATCTTTCTTTAGGGAGCGATCGTTATTTATGGCAGGGGGGGGAATGGGTAAATTTAGGGGGGAACACAAATTTTTTTTGTGGTCTTGAAGGGGGAACCTGAAATTTTTAGTTGAACCAAGAGGGGGGATTTTTAAATTTTAAATGGAGAAAATTGGGAAAACGAGGGGGAACGCGAACATTTTGAGCGGTCGCGAGGGGGAACGCAAAATTTTTGTCGATATTTTTGCCAAAACACCCATCCCCCCCCTGCCGTAAATAACGATCGTTCCCTTATTGAGGGTAAAACAGCTTCAGTGACAAGCACTGCTTTCCAAGCAGGCCCTCATACAAAGTACATTATAATATATACAAACATCATAATTAAATTTTACACAAGATGAACACATTAAAAAAACAAAGGTATCACTAGAAATAAAACAAAAAAGTTATGTGATAATGAAATTGAATGAAAATTACAATGTACTCAAGGATAAACTTTTCAAACAGGAGCTTGGTAAACTTTTGATTTGAATTGGCCTATTGAAATATTCTCCAACTCTGCTCTAACTACCGGAGATAAATTATTCCATGCATAGGCTGCTCTCACATGAAATGTACGTAGCCCTGAATTTGATTTAAATTTTGGCACAATCAATGTATTTGTACTATGATTTCTAGTTTGGTGGGTATGGATATCATGTAAAAAGTTAAATTGAAAAGATAAGTATGATGGACTTAATAATAATTGATTATGCCATCTATTATCTAGTTTAAGCCACTGAAGTGTTTCCATCAATTCATTTATTGGCGTTCTAATATCTGCAGAAAGTATTGTTCTGGCCAAATTATTATGAAGAACCTGTAATTTGTTATGAAATTCAATTGAAAAATTTGACCAAACTGTGCTTCCATAGTCAAGGTGAGGAAGAACAAGGGCATTTGATAACATTACAGTGGTATGGAATGGTTTTTTACACGCCGTATAATACCAGTTCTTTTTGAAACATTCTTACACATAAATCAACATGAGCTGACCAGGACAAGTTACAGTCAAATTTTACACCTAGATACTTAAATTCATCAACTCTTTCAATAATGTTACTATTATAGATAAGTTGAATTTCACTGAACCTTTCAAGCTTATGTTTTGTGCCAAATATCATTAATTTAGTTTTGTCAACATTTATAGTGAGTTTTTTAGCTGAACCAATCAGCTACTTTACTTAGACATGACTCTAATTGTATTTGAAGATCAGAAACAGTCTTAGCTTTGCACATTAAAGATGTGTCATCAGCATACATAACAGTTTTACAATTACAACCAACAACATCAGGCAGGCAATTGACAAAAATTATGAATAATAATGGACCTAGTATTATAGAGCCTTGAGGAATTCCTATGTTGACAGATTGAAAATCAGAAAGTGTTGAGTTTACACTAACAGTCTGCGATCTGTTACTCAAATACGATTTAAACCATAAAAGTTCCTTCTGAACCTTCTGAATGTTTAGTCAGCAGGGCGGTTTTCCGCAAGTCGCTAACTTGTGTGGGTTGCGCGCATTTAAATTGCAGGTGTGCCATCGTTTTGTTGTAAGTCTGCGTCAGTGTCATCATTCTGCGTGAAGTCTATTGTGTCTTTTTGCTTGAAGTCTACAGTGTCTTTGTGTTTGAAGTCTACAGTGTCTTTCTGCTTGAAGTCCACAGTGTCTTTCTGTTTGAAGTCAGTGTCTTTCTGCTTGAAATCTGCAGTTGCTTTCTGCTTGAAATCCACGGTGTCTTTCTGCTTGAAATCCACGGTGTCTTTCTGCTTGAGATCTACAGTGTCTTTCTGCTTGAAAACCACGGTGCCTTTCTGTTTGAAAACCACAGTGTCTTTCTGCTTGAAGTCTACGGTGTCTTTCTGCTTGAAGCCCACGGTGTCTTTCTGCTTGAAGCCCACGGTGTCTTTCTGCTTGAAATCTACAGTGTCTTTCTGCTTGAAGTCCACAGTGTCTTTCTGCCTGGAGTCTACAGTGTCATTCTGCTTGAAAACCACAGTGTCTTTCTGCTTGAAGTCTACAGTGTCTTTCTGCTTGAAGTCCACAGTGTCTTTCTGCTTGAAATCCACAGTGTCTTTCTGCTTGAAGTCTACAGTGTCTTTCTGCTTGAAGTCTACAGTGTCTTTCTGCTTGAAGTCCACAGTGTCTTTCTGCTTGAAGTCCACAGTGTCTTTCTGCTTGAAGTCTACAGTGTCCCCATTTTGCTGGAAGTTTACAGTGTCATCATTTTGCTTTAAATTGTTCTCTATGCCATACTTCTGAAGTTTGTTAATAAGAATTTCATGGCTCACTGTATCAAACGCTTTCTTTAAATCAAGAAATATTACACCTGTAGCATATCCATCATCCATATTATTTAGAATGAAATCTTGAATGCCCTTTATATTCCACCACATGGGAAGAGGAAACCGGGACGGCCGTGCACACTGTATTTACAGTATGTACAGCACCTCCTGGGAGATCCTGAAGGGATGCTACAGCCAAACAAAATTGTTTCGCTTGCCCAAGATAGCAATAGTTGGACTGTGATGATGATGATGGTTGAGTTGCTTTATCGAGTGCCCATTTTGGATACCCACATTTAGCTAAAGCATTGTTCACATGCGATTTCTCGTCCTCGCGATCCTGGTGATGTAACAAAGTTCGGATGACTTCAAGTTTGTGATCAATGAGGCGAAATTAAGATTCCGTATGTGTGCTTTTGCGATATATTGTGACTTTGATGGATCTGTCCGATTGGATAACGGTGAGAGTATCTAGGAAGGCAAGCGAGTTGTTTTCCTCTCCTTCGGTGGTGAATTGAATGTCCTTGTCCAGCGAATTGGGTGTCATCTACATTTGTTGCGAATTGGAAATGTGATGTTTGGTTTTTCCGACAAAAGGTGATAAAATGTCCGCTAAATAAAAATGTCCGCTAAATTAAATGCACATTCGCAATCGGTGGGTAGGCACCTGGCGCTATGTTTTGGGATTTATCGTCGCTTCCCCGCTCCAGTTACCTGTACTTTAAGTTTGCCCTTATCCCAGCCCCCATCTAGAAACACTTAGAATTTTTAATGCTCACCGTTGATGTTGGTATGCCTAAAGGTAGTCAGGGATTATGAAAGAAATTTGCAGACTCCCTTCTTCCGAGATTTTTAAAAATCGCAGAATCAGGTCCTCCTAAAACCTCAGACAGTTTTGGACGGTACTTTAGAGACCGAGCTTTATATACCAAACACAGCAAATCCTTAATAAAACTTTATAAGTACGTAGGAATTTGAATCGGGATGAAAATGCAGGCAATTGAAACGTAGAGCGAGTAGGCTCACTAATATTGTAGGTATGATTCTTATTTGGTCACGGATGCCAAATTAGTTGATGTCCTCACATATTGAAAGGAATTTTGTATGTAAAAAGTAACACAGTCAAATTTACGAGAAACATAAAAAATATTGATAATGAAATCCTCTGCTTGTATTTCAATACAAGCTTCAATTACAGTGTCCAAGTTGTGGCAATTAAGTTTCATGATAAGATCAGCAGTTGTTATAAACATTGTCCTGCGAAGGGGTTGCACCAACCTCCTAAGATTTTTCATCTGGCATAAACAAAATCCTGGGTTTACGCCCAATAGGCCCAATGACCTCAGCTAATCGTAAATTAAATCGTAAAATATTTCTAACAGCGCCTGCATCAGTAGCAGACCTGGAATGATACGCATTGGTAATTAAAACGGGACAGAACTAATCCCAAGGTATTTTCGTAGCAATTAGACTGATCACAGATATTGGAACGCAATATCTGTAGACTGATCATGGGCGTCAATAACGCCATTTTGGTTTTAACCCCATTACTCGAATGTCCAAGTCCAAAATTAAAAACGTGTTTTAAAACTCGTAGTTTTAGTTCTGCGAATCAATTACCAGTTATGTAAAGAACACTTTTAAATCAGTACAAATCGTTGGTCACAACACATAGTAGCCTACGTGAACAACAAAATACGTTTCTGAGAAAACCGTGTTTGAAGGACGCCATATAACGGAGTCGATTCTCCTCCAATGTTATTTCCCAGTGGCCCGATTCCATTTGAAATTGAAGTTAAAGGTTCAGACTATTACATTGTATCTTTAATACTTAAAAAGGTTTAAAGGGATAACTATTATATTTATAGGATATAGGTATAGTTTTTAACTTATACTAGTACGTCACTGTATGAAACGGAACATTAAGAACAATAACCCACTATGTGTTGTGACCGACGAAATATGGGTTGTATTCCCGGGGTTGTAATTATATTAAATAGTTTGGTATGTTGCCACGAATATTAAGACCGGTAACATTAAGCGTAAACCTGTAAAAGGGTGAGATATAATGCGCGTTAGATCCTCTCACTTTGAAAGAACGCGGCATTCCCACACACAGGTATTCAAATCTCTCGCAAGACCCACAAGCCAAAATGTTGCTTATTAGGTTTGCTATGTTACAAGCGACTGGACCTATGAAATAGATAAATTGGGACTTGCGGATGCGACACGTTTGAGAGATTGAATATCGAAATTAAATGAAGGGAAGATATGGCGGATACTTGAAACGGGGAAGACTTGATCACCATTTGAAACTTGTCACGAACACCAGCAGGCTATTACAAGTCGGCTTATGGTGCATGTTTGTAAAATCGAAATGTTAAGGTATTATCATAATGGTCAGCCAAAGGCAAGTAATGCTAAATATTTTGAAAGCAAGAAGATCATTCTCTTTGTTTGTTTCAGTTTGTGTTTCGGTCTGTCTGCTTGTCTCTTTCTTTATCCATATCTCTTCAACGTATTCAATCATCAATATTCATGATATACTAATATACGAGTAGTTTGAGTTCTATATAAATACAATTTTCATTACGTGTTAAGGTTCGCGACGAATTATCTGTCTTGAGCAGGACATCACAGTTAATGAAGATTGATTTCACGGCCCGCCTTTTAACATATAACCTCTGTAATCCCAGACAAGGCAGCCAAATTATATCACATCTAACTCGCTATTGCGCTAAATAGAGCCGTCAAGTGTATTTAATCTAGTTAAATGTGCCTAAATGGTGATTTACCGACACAAAATGTGACTACAAGTTTTTCGCCTTAAGCATTTTTACCACGCAATTAACCTCTGTCTATGTCTATGTTCCCATAGTGCAGTCTGATCCCAGAGGGACATCATGTGATACGTATGGCGGACGTAATACTTTGCAAACGCTTGAATGCCATCTAGAAAAGTGCATGATGGTTTGGTTTCAAGACAATTCCACAGCTCCCTTTGTGTGCTGACTTTAAACTCGAAATTGAACATCATTATTAGGAATACCTGTTTATTATTTTATTATAGTGTTGCTTTCGGTACATCGTTGTTTTACCGTACATTGCAGCACCTGTAAGCGAACATACTCTGTTCACTCAAACCAATGTGCTTTCAACGAGATATTTAATAGAGCTGAATTCTGTGGCATCAAGTTGTTGGCCTTAGTCTACTGATAGGGTATCGACATGTAACAAGAGAAATATTCAGGTCAAAACATTTGGTCAATTTTAATGTACATAATGCACAAAAATCACAAATGGCAGCAAGCAATCGGTTTTGCAAGACTCTACTAATTGGAAATATTCGAAGTTCATTATTATCCACAAAAATTAAGCGGAGAATATCTGATGTGAATAAACGCATACGAAATAGTCATGAAATGAACAGATACCTTACCTACTTCAATTTCAAGGAACTCTCAAAGTGCAGTGTACACGTTATTGCTAAACATTTTTTAATGTCAGCAATCAGCAATTCCGATCAGCAATTGCAATTTATACAATATTTGATATTGCTCATATATGAATGCATGGTCAAAATTTCAAAAGAGTGAACATAGGACATATCCTTAATATTTGGTACATTGGGTACTTGTAAAGTTGCTCTTGCTAATAAAGTATATAACCAGCATTTACAAAATACTGAAATATGATTGCATGGGTAACCGAGTTCTCGGACCCATAAAATTGAAGAAAACAAACAATTATATCGTTATGAACACGGCAGAGTGTCGAATACGCAAAATTGCTGTTCTGAGTAAACGGCGTTTGAAAATCTTGGTACCATTTCATTGGTCTTTCTAAAAATTTAGAACATTCGTGAGCACTCATTTGAAATGTATATTATAGAAGTGAATGTACACGATTTATTTGCAATACTCACATATTTTGAAAAAATCGATATATCTCCTCAAAACGCGTTTTAACAGCTATTCGGCTTTATGCTGTATCCAAAATGTCTCTACCACTGCGCAGAGAGTCGTATTCGGGTCGAATACGCATTCAGCTACATGTAAACCATAGCACGCATCCTTGATGTGGGGCTTTTTGGGCGAAAAATGCAAAGCATTTTTCGTCCTTATTGCGATGGGTTTTGGCATACTTATTTCCTCACAGCGTTGCAGAATAAAAATAAAATAATCGTGCTGTCTATGTAATCAGGAAACTACAGAGGCGATAGTGTACATTTAAATTTGTCATTACTACTTCATGTTGATATTCAAACAGTGCTAAAAAGTTGTCTTACCAAGGCATGTGTTTGTATTAAAAGAAATAATTGTTTTACAACTTGGATGAACTAGAATTACTTTTATGCAAATCAGAAAATTGCAACAGATATTTTTCATTTCTTCAAGATTTAACGGTATTGCCAGATTGTACGTACAGTTGGGCTACATTAATAGCCTCATTATAGTTTTATTGATACTGGTAAACTACTTGTTAATGATACTTTAAGCACACATCCCGGGCACACATCAATTAATTTATGTCAACATGTCCATTTCACGAGGCTGTGTTTATATAACTTAATTCATTTATACAAACACAACCTTGACTAAATTAAAGAGAGTACGGTACTTAAGGGATCTGGAATGGGCATTTCGATAGTATTTTTTGTGGGACATGAGAGCACATCAGACATATGGAATTGCATTCCTAATACGAAGAATGTCTTTCTGATATCAAATAATTTTCATTTTTTGAAAATCACGATGTAATACAAATTTTATGACAAATTATTAAAATTTGATATTTTTCATATTTTTGATAATATAACAGTCCTCGAAGTAAATTTTATAAATCTAATGACATATTCTTAAAGTGTATGTAGCTGGGAAGAAAAGCCGGTCAATTGAACATTTTTGACCTTTTCCCAAAATGACTTAATTTTTTTGTGTTTTGGGAAAAAGATCCATATCTTTAATACGAAAGGTCAAAATTTTCAATTGATCGTCGGCTTTTTTCATCCCGCCTACATACACTTTAAGTAAAAATCATCATTTCCGAATTTCAAAAATGAAAATTATTTTATATCAAAAGGACATTCTTCGTATTCAGAATGCAATTCAACATGTCTGATGTGCTCTAATGTCTCACAATAAATACTGTCTAAACGTTCATACTCCATCCCTTAAATGGGGAAAACCGTGTAATTGAATGGGATTATTTTGAAATTTTAAAACGCTTGAAATATCACAAACAAATAGGCCTATGTTAATAAATAATATAAATACAAGTTAAAACCGTTGGGGTTCAATAATGAACCCCACAAAATTAACCGAGTATATTGGAAAATGCCATACGGCTGGGCAAATTGTTATACGTTTATGAACATTAATAAATAGATGTAGGCCTATAGAGGATGTTACGCTTATGAACATGATTTTCAACATTGTTAACAATATTGCTAGTATGTCAACAAATGAAAGTTCTGTGATTTGTTGAAATTCTTCAATACTAAATTATTTTGAATGTCATCAAATTGTAAATCTCGAGTCACATTTTCGATGTATTAACAACTAGCTATGTAGCAAAGACGTTAACTTCATGTACAAAACATTAACGCTCTTATTTTGTAAACATTGTATACCCATAGCTACATTAATCAACAATAAATGTTCTGTAATTGTTCCTTATCCTTCATTTCTATTAGACTTTCAGTGTATTGGCAAGTAGATGTATATATTATGTATGTATAACAGATGTTATTCGTTTGTAAACACTTTATTTCATAAACATAGGATACCCAAAGCTACTTTTTATGCTAACAATGAACGTTCATTGACTGTTAGGCTAAGTAAACGTTACAGGATAATATGTAGGCCTATTCAAATTCTGCCTCAAGGTTCCTGCTTAAATTGTGTTCAAGAATCAACTAAGATTTATTTGGCCCACCTTTTGCCAGTAAATAGGCTGTCATGAATTATCCAGTGTATTTTTATTATACGTGCCCGGTCTTATCACTTGGTACACAATAGCTCACCAATCTGAAAGCCTGTTTTAATCACAATGGTCAGAATTAAATAGCCAAAATGATTAGACAAATAGGCTACACTGTCCATACACTGAGTACAGTCTCATTGCAAGATCATAGGCTAAGTACCGTAGTCCTTGTCATTTGAGGTACGTAAAAACATACTCATTATGATCGATGCGAATTATAGAAACAGTTTAAACAATAAAATAACTACACCTTTATCTTGACACTTCCTCATTTGTTCGCCCTGTTCCTTTTTAAAGGAATTTTTTATTGTAGAGATTACTGGCTGTTCTATTAAGGACTATGTAGACTTAATTTGGTATATAAGTTATAAATAGTCATCCCTGTAATATTTAGCAAAAACTCGGACCAATGAAATGGTACCAAGATTTTCAAACGCCGTTTACTCAGAACAGCAATTTTGCGTATTCGGCACGCTGCCGTGTTCATAACGATATATTCCTTTCTTGGAAGAGGCACGCACTTTGACGTATTCTATATCTTCTCCAATATTACATTGACTACATTAGATATGTCTAGTTCGCGATTTCCTTTCTTTGAAGGCATATGGACTGTTAGCACATTAATCAGCCAATAACAACACTACTGTAAACTGTATAAAATTGTGTTTGTACACATATTTTTATATACCAAACACAGAAAAATCCCATTATATCAATAGCCAATTACTACTTTCACAACATATGATGTAAGCCTTAATTGTAACATTACCCGTTCAAATTGCATCACTTCCTGGGGGATTCCAATATGATATGCCATCTCCATTTCACTTTTTAGGGGAATACCCAATCCATAACTAGTCCTGGCTTTGTTTACAGTGATTAAATCACAAAGAGGTTTCCTAAATATTATTATATTATTATACACCAACTCTTGCAAAGGGGGTTTCCCATCTCTCATGGAAGTAGCTTTATATTGTAAACAAATATATATACTTACACCAAACTACTCAGCATGGCACATCACTGACAGTAGCGTAGCCAGTGGGGTGACAAGGGGGCAGAGTGCTCCCCCGACAAAAAAATTGAAAGAAAAAGTGCCTCTCTGACAAAAAATGAAAGAGAAAATCTGGAGGGAAAAGGAAAAGTACAGCCCCTTTTCCTCCAAATTTCACCCCAATCATGGGCAAAAATAGTGCAAAATACAAAATTTTGCGCGCTACATGCGCATATCGTCCCAATAAAGCCTGTCTAAAAACAAAACCGGTATGTATTGTATTATGCAACTTCAATTTTTTTTCGTCTGTGCCCCCGAAATTTTATTTTGCCCCTGCTGACCAAGAAAGCTGCTTACGCCCCTGATCACTGATCAACCTAGACTCAATAAATAAAATGTTGTCTATCAGATCCATAATGAATGACACGTGAGTTACAGAAAACCTTTAAATGTCTTTTAGTACAGGTTAAAATGCGTCTACGGATTACATTGCATATAACCGGTTTCAAATCATTCCTATAGTATTACGTCGTATAACACGTATTATTGTTGTTTTATGATGTTATGCTGCTTTTGGCATTAACACATTATAATTATCCTTAATACCATGAACAGTTTACACAAAAAACAAAACATTAATCGTCAAGTTTTTAAGTTAAAGTATTAGCTGTTTACGTGTGTATACAGTGTCTGAAAAGACTGCGTAAAGCATTTTTAGTGACGAGCATTATATCTAGTGTCTCTTGAATCAGTAAGCTATGTTTACAAAGTATAGGGTGCCTGTCCTTAGAGAAAAATAACGTGCCGGGTTGCTATCCTTTGAGTTTTGAGTAAAGTCATTCAGTCGATGTTGTTTGCACTATTTCAGATGTTTCTTGTCAGATGAAATTTCTATAAACATGGCGTTAAAGCATCTACTTGATTTGTATTTGACGTAGCTATAAAGACTTGACTTGCGGCTTAGCCCGAGGCTTAGTACCTAGAATTGTATTTCATCATACGCGCAAAAGTAATCATGGTGGGTGTGGTAAAAAAAGAATGTTCTGAAAATTACATTAAGTTTTAAGTTTTTGTGATCGTCTCATTCTTTTTGTACTACCAATTGGGCTTATACATTTTTGAAACTGAAACTGAAAAATTTTTTGGAATTTTATTTAATGTTTATAAAGCATAGTACTACCGACATACTTCCAACACGCATGCAAAATAACTTCTATAAATCATAATATTACAAAACATTATATGACGTTACATTACATTACATGTTACATGTACGATGTTACATGTATATTACATTACATTGCATTACATTACATTACATTACATTACATTACATTACATTACATTACATTACATTACATTACATTATATTACATTAAATTACATTACATTACATAACTTCATATTCAAAACTTCAAGGAAGCTTTCAACTCCATCATCAGAGTAGGTGTGTTTTTCCGGGTGGAGTTTCACCGAGTGATATTTTGGCGCCATTCTTGTTCATTGCCTTGGTAGACGACCATCGGGTGAAATCGTCCTCTGGATTGTTAATATTTTATTCCTCAGGCAACACTTGAAACATATGGTAGTACCATATTAACCAAGTTACATTCTTCATAAATTTTCGAGACCTAAAACACGAAGCACCAACATGGGCAGCTTTCTTGAAACTGGAACGCCTTTGGAAAACCACATCCATGCTAATCGACAGAAAATCAAGCTGTTTGAGACAACTTGCGTAAATTTCCTTCTCTATGGGTGCGATCGCGAGTCATGTGTTACCACTAAATACATAAAGATCAATGCATTCACAACATCTTGCTACAGTGTTATATTTAAAAATGGACTCTAAATTAAACTATTTACATCTGACCCACTGAACACCATCCCGCCGGTTAGTTTTGGGCCATATACTTTGTCTGAAAGACAACGAGCCTGTAGACGAATAATGTCCTATAAAGTTCACCGCATGGGAAGAGGAATAACCAGGACGATTCGTATACACTACAGGGAGTATGTCCAGCGATGTATTAAGGCCACATGCTCTTTTTGGGTGAAATTTTTGGCGGGAAATAATCCCGCCAAAACATTAAAGTAATCTTTTCCCACAAGTAAATATCATAGTCAGGAAATTAATGAAGCATCTAGTAGCTTAGATCATAACTTTCATTATACTTAGTTGCAATTATCCCAAAAATTCTTGATTTGTTTTTACAGAGTCTTGAATTGTCGATGTTTTTGATCAAAAAAATCACTCGGTGTATTTTGAAACTCGAGGCATTAACTCTTCTCAAATTAGCCCCAAATCATAATTTATTATATGCACGTGTAGTAAACACCAATGGGAATAATTGGACGTTGTTTGCGGAGCCTAAATTTGGTTTGATTTTATTTCACAATAATTCTAAGGTGAAAATTTTGACCTGACATTTCCTTTTTGGATTTCCAATTTAAATTCAATGATATGTGATATTTTGAATAAATAAAGAGTACGCTTACCTTTCTGCAACACTTCCCGGTATCATTAAGCATCTGCTGATAACCAACATTTTAGCTGAAAACAGTCCCTTCCTATCATTTTTGAACAAAATATGGTTCAAAAGTGCGTACACTGCGCGTATAAACTAGAACAGCGAGGTAATGAAGAGAGCTATTGTAAGCTATTAGGATAGGCCTATAGTATATCTTCCCGCAAGTGACATGATGTGTCAAGCAGGGCGGTATATTCAAACGCTATTGTCTGGATCATTGAGTATCGATTGCGCACATATACATGCAACACGGATGTGTGTGGTCCTCCCCAGGTTTTGACATGAATTACAAATGACGTCGTGAATGACCCAGCGTTTTCATTTTATTATTACTAAATTAATCGTCGTTTATCACGAGTGCTAAGAGTCGTACCAGTTCAATTCATCAAAATTGTATTAAATGAAAAACAAACAGACAAGTAGAGTCATATGTCTTTCTATGACCGTATTCCTACCAAAATCTGATTTTCAATACACTAGAAACGTGTTGATATGTATATCTTTGAAAATCGCCGAATGTTAACCACAGTCACCGTGGCACAGTAGGCATCTTTAGCATTCATAGTGCAATTGGCACTGGTTCGAACCCCGGTGAAAATTTTAGTATTTTTTATTCTTTTTACTAATGCGCTGTGCCATTTTTCAAACACGCCCCTGAATGAAACTGATGGGCAAGTACCCTTAAAGGGATGCTGTTGTTGTTATTGTTGTTGTTGTTGTTGTTGTTGTTGTTGTTGTTGATGATGATGATGATGATGATGATGATGATGATGATGATGATGATGATGATGATGATGATGATGATGATGATGATGTGATCGCGTCGTACAGAAACAAAATGCCAACGCAACGCAATAAAAAACCTACTCAAACATTTGATGATTCTAGTTACATCCATGGAAAGTTGGTGGTCTGAAGAAGAAACTCGCTCGATGCATTTGACAGTCTTATTTAATTTACTCATTACATTCAGCAGTTGTGTATGTTAACAAACAAACCCGTCAAATTTCTCATCTCATTACACCAAACTCACGTGCTGCAATACAACATCGGTCCATTACCGGGAAACGAGTGCATCAATTTGGCGCGATTTCGGCTCTGTCTTTGGTGTAAAATAAATCTAATAAATCAGCAATTTGATCGAGGTTATCAAATTTTAATTCACCTAAAAAATCTGGTAGCACTTCATAATGGATTTGGTTATGTCCACTTAAGCTTGTGCTGAGGTTTCAAATTGAGGTGGAAACATTAGTGAAATACAAAAGGTGCAATAGGTTAAAGGCTTATTTGGTGATTCCAGCGAAAGTGTAAAATATTGAAAATATGTAAAATTGCCTAAAGGTATTTAAAATGATAAGCCATTAAAATTGTCATTTTTGGAATGACAAATTTGGCAAAAACATAGGAAAACAACAGTATCGAAGTAATTGAAGCCCCGTTCAAATACATGCAGCTAATGTCTCTTCATAAGTAGAGAAATTACGCAGTCATGTAAATATCTTATTTTTGAAGATATGCCCCTGATCATCTTCTCTGAAATAGGAGAAAAAGAGGGCGCAATGAGGGGCCTCTTTTTTTTTTGTGACACCCTGTTATCCAAAACAACATTTTGAAAGTATTTGCTGACGGGAAAAGATATTTATCGACGTACACCTTTAAAATTATATCACAAACTTAAACAAAATAAGAACAGGGTTCCTCGTATCCATTTGATGTGTCTGCACTCAGAACCCACAAAAAATACTGTACACACGTTGCTATTTAATTCCTTAAGGGTAGACGAGGTATTGTTGGTCGAAGCAACCTAAAAATCGATTTTTATTATCTAGATCAATATATTATTGAAAATTAACACCTTGATGTTTTGCAAAAGTTTATTCTACAAATCGTATACTTTGCAAACTTGCTTAATTTATTATTGTTAATGAGTTATGTACGTTTTACACAAATGTTGTTGTTTCAGCCCTCTTTACAACGTAACTCAAGAACCGCAGCACTTATAAAAGCATATCTGTGATATTTTAATTCTTCTACACGCTCGCTATGAATTGAGCAATGCAGTTTTTGTCAAAGCTCACTACCATTCGTAAGATGCTGTGAACTACCAAATCACAACAGTTTAAAATAATTAATAACCTTAATCTATGGTATTGACAGTTAACTGAAAACAATGATAGAAGTCAAAACTTTCCAGTTTATTTTCTTACATCACAATCATGTTTGGTCAATTTTAATTGGCAAAAGGCGTAGGAAATCATAACACTTGACATGACAATAATAAATCGTTTTTACAAGACTCTGAAGGTGTAGATGTTTATATCATTCTCAAAAAATAAAACGAATTTGCATGCAAGTAGCCCACTCT
The DNA here is from genome assembly GCF_039555335.1 of Amphiura filiformis. NCBI lineage: Eukaryota > Metazoa > Echinodermata > Ophiuroidea > Amphilepidida > Amphiuridae > Amphiura > Amphiura filiformis. Next base: position 13,518,857 of record NC_092642.1, on the reverse strand, counting down.
AATTTACGAGAAACCTTTTGACGCTTGCAAAATAGTTATAAAACCGCCTCCAAGTGCAATATGGCTACAAGGTTTCATGATAAGATCAGCATTCTAGGGCTTAACCTAACTAATTAGCACATTGGTTTTGTGTGGACTTGATCTTCTTAATTAAGTAAATCAATAATCAAATTTTCAAATCCTTAGGGGAGGTTCGCGTTAAAGTGTGTATTCGTTTACCACTGATTACGGGCGTCAATAACGCCAATTCGATTTAACCCCATTACTCGAATGTCCAAGTCCAAAATTTTAACACGTTTTATAAAACAGTTCGAGTTCTGCGAATCCATTACCAGTTTTTTTGGTGTCAACGCCCCAACACTTGCAAATCAGTACACATATGAGTTACATCACTTTAGTAGTTCTTTAGAAAGCGTTCGGTATTTTGTCACAAATATTAAGACCGGGACATGTATTAACTTAAACCTGTAAAAGGTTGAGATCAAATGCGCTCTAAATCCGCATACTCTGAAAGAACACGGCACCACACAAAGTATTCAAATCTCACACAAGACCCCCAAGCCAAAACGTTGCTTATTAGTTTTGTTATGTTACAAGCGACTGGACCTCTGAAATAGATATAGTTTGACTCACGTGAAAGTATCTGCGTATACGACACGTTAGAAAGAATGAAAAACTAAATTAAATGAAAGAGGATATAGTTGAAACTGTGACGATTTGATCACCAGTCGCAATTTGTCATAAACACCGGTATCACGCGTTGCTTTATGATGGTTTATACATGTGAGGGTAATATCATATGCATTGCGAGTTGCGACTATTGGGCTTAAAGTCCTAACTTTTCGAGACTTTTTGACTGTAGCGTCAATGTTCTTCGCTTTAAGACACCTGCAATACACCGCTGACTATACACGTGTCTTCAAACGAAGAACAGTAACTAGAAACTATCAACGTGTGGCTTACGTGGGAACCGGTCATATATTGTGGTTATTGAAAGCAAATTATTGGAAAATACTATGAAAGAAAAAAAAGAATATCGAAACGTTTTTATGTTACTTGCGGTAATGTCTTTTGCATGGGCGTGGTTGTAGCGCTACATGTATTGCTACATGCTTTCGTTTCACTATCTTTCTCTTTTGTCGTTATCAGTCTATCTTTCTGTATGTCTTTCGGCCTGTCTCTCTGTCTCTTTCTTTATCTTTTTAACATTAATCGTTCGTGGTGGTTTCAATTTCGAGTTTTTCCTTTTCCAGAATAAAAATATCATTTACAAACAAAACTTGGAAAATGTCGATACCTTATGGTTTAAAGTTATTTGATTTGCTATGCATTCAAAGAAAATCAAGCTGTACCTGTATAAGGGAGATGATCTAAAGTCTTTAGCTGGACATCATATGTAAAGAAAACCGATTTCTACGACCCGCCTTTTAACACGTAACCTCTGAAATCCCAGACACAGCAGACAAATTATATTACATCTTGCAATACTATATAGCGCTAAATTGAACCGTCAAGTCTATTTAATCTAGTTAAATGTGCCTAAATGGTGATTTACCGACAGAAAATGTGACTACAACTTCAGCGCCGTAAGCATTTTTACCACGCAATTAACCTGTACGTCTATATTATGTGCCCATAGTGCAGTCTGATCCCAGATGGACATCATGTGATACTTATAGCGGACGTAATACTTTGCAAACGCTTGAATGCCATCTACAAAAGTGCATGATGGTAAGGTTTCAAAAAATTATATAATTCCCTAAAATTCGAAATTGAACACAATCATTGGGAATACATGTTTAATAAAGTATTGCTTTCGATAGCTGTGTACATGTGTTGTTTTACCATGCTTGCAGCACCTGTAAGCGGGCAGACTACAGACTGTAAAAATTATACAATTGCAATTTTACTTTTTAGACCAAATATAAGAGATCATGGTAACAATGTTATATGCATTGGAACCAGTAAAATCGTGGCTAACAGAAAATTTTTACTGGGTTTCTTTACTAATGTAGTTCAGGCTCAAACGCTATGCTCAATAACTGAATCGTCCAGAAATCTAATTGGGCCTCTTTTTACATTTTCGCGCATATCAAAGTTACATTACTTAAAATTGTCTTTCATGATTAGCAATTGCATTTTGCAGCAGAAATAGTATTATATTCTTCATTAATAGACTCTTGTTCATTGATTGGTTAAAAGTGTGTCACATGATAAAAAATAAACACATTATTCTGTGAGGAAGTGGAAAAAAGTACTATTTACGTCAGTACTTTTGGATATTTACATTGAATATAATTTTTTTACGTTTAATTCCAGTAAATTGTCAGTTCTTAAATTAATTCTTCTTATTAATTTCAATTCATTCATTTGTCACTCAATCTGCATATCTTTGTTATCAATAACAAATCAGTGACAAATCAGTAACAAATTAAAAGTTGAAAATGGACAAATTGCAATGAAAATAAACAATGACAATCTTTGAAAAGAAAACAGTCAAATTAAATCATTTTAGATAGCGAATATACTGCTGTATATGACTAAACTTTTAAAAAGTAATTAAAAGTAAACTATATTGACACAAAATATGACGCCACACGCTTGCGTAAATTTAT